>NW_020172369.1:2259040-2284971 GCF_003031525.2 Neophocaena asiaeorientalis asiaeorientalis
AGCAATCAGAGAAGAAAAGGAAATAAAAGGAATCCAAATCAGAAAAGAAGAAGTAAAGTTGTCACTGTTTGCAGATGACATGATACTATCCATAGAGTATCCTAAAGATGCTACTTGAAAACTACTAGAGCTAATCAATGAATTTGGTAAAGTAGCAGGATACAAAATTAATGTAAATTAATACAAAATTAATGCACAGAAATCTCTGGCATTCCTATATAAAAGAAACAACCTTGTGAAAATGACACTACTACCCAAAGCAATCTACAGATTAAATGCAATCCCTAACAAACTACCACTGGTATTTTTCACAGAACTAGAACAAAAAATTTGACAATTTGTATGGAAACACAAAAGACCCTGAATAGCCAAAGCAATCTTGAGAACAAAAAGAAGAGCTGGAGGAATCAGGCTCCCTGACTTCAGACTATACTACAAGGCTACAGTAATCAAGACAGTATGGTACTGGCACAAAAACAGAAAGATAGATCAATGGAACAGGATTGAAAGCCCAGAGACAAACTCACGTACATATGGTCACCTTATCTTTGATAAAGGGAACAGGAATGTACAGTGGAGAAAGGACAGCCTCTTCAATAAGTGGTGCTGGGAAAACTGGACAGGTACATGAAAAATTATGAGATTAGATCACTCCCTAACACCATACAGAAAAATAAGCTCAAAATGGATTAAAGACCTAAATGTAAGGCCAGAAACTATCAAACTCTTAGGGGAAAAGATAGGCAGAACACTCTATGACATAAATCACAGCAAGATCCTTTTTGACTCACCTTCTAGAGAAATAAAAATAAAAGCAAAAGTAAACAACTGGGACCTAATGAAACTTCAAAGATTTTGCCCAGCAAATGAAACCATAAACAAGACCAAAAGACAGCCTCAGAATGGGAGAAAAATTTACAAATGAAGCCACTGACAAAGGATTAATCTCCAAAATTTATAAGCAGCTCAATAAAAAACAAACAAACAAAAAACCCAAACCAAAAATGGGCAGAAGGCCTAAATAGATATTTCTCCAAAGAAGATATACAGACTGCCAACAAACACATGAAAGAATGCTCAACTTCATTAATCATTAGAGAAATGCAAATCAAAAATACAATGAGATATCATCTCACACCAGTCAGAAGGACCATCATCAAAAAATCTAGAAACAATAAATTCTGGTGAGGGTGTGGAGAAAAGGCAACCCTCTTGCACTGTTGGTGGGAATGTAAATTGATACAGCCACTCTGGAGAACAGTATGGAGGTTCCTTAAAAAACTACAAATAGAACTACCATATGACCCAGCAATCCCACTACTGGGCATATACTCTGAGAGAACCATAATTCAAAAAGAGTCATGTACCAAAATGTTCATTGCAGCTCTGTATACAATAGCCTGGAGATGGAAACAACCTAAGTGTCCATCATTGGATGAATGGATAAAGAAGATGTGGCACATATATACAATGGAATGTTACTCAGCCATAAAAAGAAACAAAATTGAGCTATTTGTAATGAGGTGGATAGACCTAGAGTCTGTCATACAGAGTGAAGTAAGTCAGAAAGAGAAAGACAAATACCATATGCTAACACATATATATGTGGAATTTAAGGGAAAAAAATGTCATGAAGAACCTAGGGGTAAGACAGGAATAAAGGCACAGACCTACTAGAGAATGGACTTGAGGATATGGGGATCGGGAAGGGTAAGCTGTGACAAAGCGAGAGAGAGGCATGGACATATATACATTACCAAATGTAAGGTAGATAGCTAGTGGGAAACTGCCGCATAGCACAGGGAGACCAGCTCGGTGCTTTGTGACCACCTGGAGGGGTGCGATAGGGAGGGTGGGAGAGAGGGAGACGGAAGAGGTAAGAGATATGGGAACATATGTATATGTATAACTGATTCACTTTGTTCTAAAGCAGAAACTAACACACCATTGTAAAGCAATTATACTCAATTAAAGATGTAAAAAAAAAAAAGTGAAAATTAGTTGCTATCTTGCACATGTCTATGAGAGAATTTTTTCAAAACAAGGGACTTATCTTTGCAGTTTTTTAATGGCATGCATTTAACCTTGCTGGCAAAACAGAAAATAACCATATGAAAATGAAACGTTACAGGTTACCCTCTTTTGTATGTATAATGGGAACATCTTAAAGATAATATTAGCTAACCAAATCTAGTGACATAACAGCACAACCAAGTTGGTTTATAAAAGAAATGCAAGGCTAATTCAACCTTAGAAAATTTATTAATGTGATGTAATTTATTGCATTTACAAATTAAAGACAAAAGTATGATCATCCCAATAGATGCATAAAATAATCATGAAAATCTTTCAGGAATTACAACAAAAAATACTTTAGTGACACAGGAACAGAAGAGAACCTTAATGTGATATAATTTAGAGAAGAAAATAACATTTAATGGTAAAATATTAAAAGCAATTCTCTTTTAAATAAAGAATAAGACAAGGATACCCACTGTCTTGATTTCTATTCAATATTGTTCTAAAGGGATTAGCCAGAATAAGAGGAAAGGAAAAGACATACTGTTTTGAAAAAGAAACAAAGATATCAGCATTAATAGATGTATGATCTCCAATACAGAAGCCCCAAAAAACTCTACAGACAGAATTAATTAGAGATTAGAAAATAGCAGCCAAATATAAGGTAAATTCTATGGCATTTCCCTACACCAGAAAATCAGATAAACTTTTGTTTTAAAATATATGTTATTTATGAGTATTACCAAAAGTTCAAGGTACTAAAAATAAATCTCACAGGATATGTAAAAGATCTTTCTCAGAAAATCAGAATACTTTATTGAAAAACATTAATAACCTAAATAAATTGCATTATATGCAAGGATAGGAAGAACCAGTAATGTAGAGGTGTAAATTCTCCAACAAAATAATGTAAAAATTCAACACAATTCCAGTTAAAATTTATGCAAATTATTGTCATGGAACTTGACCAGCTGATTCTTAGATAGATGTGAAGGATTAAAGAGCAAGAATAGACAAGACAATTTTTGAAAGATAAGTTGCTGCATTTTATATAACAAATATCAAGATTTGATAGGAATCTCCAGAAATGAAAGCAGTGTGATATTGTCACAGGGAAGAAAATAGTGATAAATGATGAAAATCCTAACATATAAGGCAACTCATTTATGAGAGACATTGGAAATGAAAAAATAATTTTAATAATTGAGGTAGAAAAACTAATTAAGGCACATGAATGATCAAAAGAGAGAGGAAAATAATACAAAAATAAATGTTATACATTAAGTGGTGCTCAGCGGTATGAAGAATATTAAATCAGAGTAAAAGATGTTAAAAGGTGACAGCAAGAAGGTACTAGTTAGATAGTGTAGTCAGGGAATATTTCTCTGAGTAGTGAAATGAAATGAGAGAATGTTATATAAATATATCTGGAAACATCAATAGTGAAGGACCTGAGGGAAAAGTGTTTTTGACAAGTTCAAGCAACAACAGGAAAACAGTGACAGAATGAGTCAGAGAGTAGGTAGTAGAAGATGAGGTCAGAGGAGAATGTTGAGTCAGGGAGAGGTGCAGATTATATAAGACATTGAAGGTCTGGGCAAAATTTTGGACTTATTCTAAGAGAGGAGGAAATTTATTGGTGGGTTTGAAGGAAATATACCTTAGGATCTGATATTTATTTTGTTTTTTTAATTTTGGTAAAATAAATATAACATTTACCCTCTTTTTTTTTTTGTGGGGTAAAAGGAAAAATATCTTTATTGAGGAAGCTGGCAATCCTTGGGAGAAGGTAGACTCAAGTCCCAAAGCACCAACTCCTCATTGCCAGTCAGGGGGAAAGAGCTTTTAAAGGAGAATTTCATGAATTCACAGGTGGGTGGAGGGGGGATACAGGCAGAATAGCACAGTTAGCTCTGACAATCATCCTGAAATTAATTGGTCATGTGGTGGTCTGATCAGTGTCACCTTGATCGTATTTTTGTTTTTATTTATTTATTTACTTTGAATTTTATTTTATTTATTTTTTTATACAGCAGGTTCTTATTAGTTATCCATTTTATACATATTAGTGTATATATGTCCATCCCAATCTCCCAATTCATCACACCACCACCACCCGCCAACACTTACCCTCTTAACCATTTTTTTAAAGTCTGCACTTCAGTAGTTCTAAGTATATTCATATTGTTGTACAACAAATCTCCAGAACTTTTTCGTCTTACAAAACTGAAACTCTCTTCCTATTAAACAACGATTCTCCATTTCCCCCTCTCCCTAACTCCTGGCAGCCACAATGTACTTTCTGATCCTACTTCCAACTCTTCTAGATATATAACTGGAAATGGAATTACTAGAGCTGATCTGACTTATTTTAAAAGGATCATTTTGCTTGCTGTATGTAGAAAGACAAGGTGAAAGCAGGGGACCAGTATGACGGCTATCCCAAAATCCAAGACAGTGATGATGTTGTTTTGGGCTAGAACTCTAATGGTGTAGGTGATGGTAAAAATGGTCAGATTCTGGTAGAGTCATTTGAAATGTGTTTCTGGATTACAAGAGGGGTCTTAGAGAAAGAGAGGAGTCCTGATGACTCTAAGTGGTTGGCTTGAGCAATTACAGGAAAGAGGCAGAAAAGGGGAATATTAGGGGATGTTCACTCTAGAGTGTGGGGATGATCAATAACATGGTTGGATATTAAAGTGGACATATCAAATACTTAATTGTATATTTTTCTTTAATTGACAGTAAACTTAAGGCCTAAAGCTATAAATTTGGGTATTGTCCTCGGTGTGTAGTTGTATTTTAAAGTGAAATCCCCTAGTGAGCCAGTACAATTCTCCTTAGGTATTTGTGGGGGTGTTGGCTCCAGGTCCCACATGGATACAAAAATGCACAGATGCTCAAGACCCTTATATAAAATGGCATAGTATTTGCATATAACTTATGCACATCTTCCCATATACTTTAAATCATCTCTTAATTACTTATAATATGTAATACAATGTAAATACTATGTAAATAGTTGCCAGTATGTGGCAAATTCAAGTTTTGCCTATTGGAACTTTTTTTTTTTTCAATATTTTCCATCACAGTTGGTTGAATCTGCAGATAAAGAATCTGAGGGCTTCCCTGGTGGCGCAGTGGTTGCGAGTCCGTCTGCCGATGCAGGGGACGCGGGTTCGTGCCCCGGTCCGGGAGGATCCCACGTGCCGCGGAGCGGCTGGGCCCGTGGGCCATGGCCACTGATCCTGCACATCCAGAGCCTGTGCTCCGCAATGGGAGAGGCCACAACTGAGAGGCCCGCGTAATGCAAAAAAAAAAAAAAAAAAAACAACAAAAAAAAAAAAAATCTGAGAATTTGGAAAGCCTACTGTATAGATGGAGAAAAGAAGATGTTCAAAGGCTGAGCCCTGGAGCTAGCTGACATTTAGAGGTTGAGAAGAGGAGAATAATCTGGCATAAGAGTGAGAGAAGAAAGAGCAGTGAAGAATAAGAGAAGCAAGGTGAGTGATGTGCCTTGGAAATCAAAAGAAGAAAACTATTAGATCAAAGAGGTAATGATAAAACATTTTGAAAGCTGATGACATCAAAGTAGTTAGAAGAAATTAAAAATGGCCTTTACACACATGAAATAAGTTAATTATACTTAATTAAAAGAAATGAAATTTCACAATACATTGAGATATCACCTATTATCTATCAGGTTGGTAAGCATCGAAAATTTTGACAACATTCCCTGGTGCAGAGGCTGTGAAGAAACAAACACTCATATATTGGTGGTGGGAATGAAACTATTCTAGCCCCTATAGAAAGAAATTGAGCAATAATTAGCAAAATAATATATGCATTTATACTTGACCCAGTCATATCTAGGAAACCATTCAAAAAATGCTCTGGGAAGAAATTATAAAATGTATGACCAGAGACTAATTTTCAATGCCATTTAAGAAAAAAAACAACCTACCACCCAGGAGAGAGCTGCTCTATTTAAAAGAGAAAAATATAAAAAAATAAAAGCCCTATCTGGATTCTACTTAGAAAAAAGTAACAATATGAACACAGTTTTTAGGTAATCGGGGAAATTTGGTTGTAGACTGGATATTATTTTATTTTGTTCTTAATTTTGTTACTGTTTCTTCTGTTAGATGTGATCATGTATTTTGGGGTTTTGGCCGGAGAATGTTTATTTTTTTAGAGCTGCATATTGAAGTAGTGATAAATTTGGGAATTTGCTTTAACATATTTTGGCTTCACAAGCTATACATATTTTAGCAAATGAAAAAAGAGAAATGTGACAAAATCTTGACAGTGGTTAAATTTGAGTGACAGGTGAGGGACATTGTTTGAATATCTAAGGGCTTAGCATTATGTGTTCCAGGTTCATCCGTGTTTGTGGCATATGGCAGGATTTCCTTCTTTTTAAAGGCTGACTAATATTCCACTGTATATATAAATCACATTTTCTTTATTCATCCATCCATCAGTGAACATTTACACTGTTTCCAGATCTTGGCTGTTGTGAATGAACATGAAAGTGTAGATACCTCTTTGGAGGTATCTCATGTTAAGTGTTCTTACTACAAAACTAATTAAAAAAGAATGTGTTTTAAAAATATATGTAAAGGCTACATGGGGTTTCATTGTATTATTCTTTCTAATTTTGTGTATGTGTGAAAAATTAATAATAATTTTTAAATCTGCTGGTACTAAGTAATAGTACAAAATGACTGTTGGCATTGCCATTGCAGTGGTGACTCTCACAGATGCTCACAGTGGTTTATGTACAACCAAAAGAAATTAAGCCAAGAGGAATTATCAAGAGAGACAACAGGTGAGCCTTTGGAAGAATGATGTAGAGGGGAGTAAAGAAATGGAGAATGGGGGCTTCCCTGGTGGCACAGTGGTTGAGAGTCCGCCTGCCGATGCAGGGGACACGGGTTCATGCCCCGGTCCGGGGGGATCCCACATGCCGCGGAGTGGCTGGGCCTGTGAGCCATGGCCGCTGAGCCCGTGCGTCTGGAGCCTGTGCTCTGCAACGGGAGAGGCCACAGCAATGAGACGCCCATGTACCGCAAAAAAAAAAAAAAAATGGAGAATGATATAGATTGATATGTGAGATCAAATTCTGTTTTAAAATTTTTTCAGTTGAATTATTTCAACATGATTTGATGGAGTCAGATTATTCTTTCCCTAATAAGAAAGTGTAGTCAGAAGTTCTCTTGTAAAACATGTAATTAGGATGAGTAGGATGAGTAGCGTTAGAGAAATTGAAAAAGGTAAACTTTTGTGTTTATCTCAAATGGGAATGGTTTTACCAATGGGGCCAAAATACCTAAAACCCCTCAGGCAAAATGCCTTCATCCCTGGACACTTGGAAATGCCAATGCCTCTACTGCTATTCTTTCTCTAGTTTTCCTTAGGTTATCAATCACTTTCTGTTTGTCACATTCTTTCTTTAAATACATGAATACTTTCAATTTTGTCCAGAATGTCTTTACTTCAGAGTACTGTTTCACTGGGAGACTTTGCATAACTCTTCTCTGTACCATTATGAGTTAATCTCAATTGTAACTCTCCAAGAATGATATTAGTTTCTTTAAAAATAATAGCATGATAATTACTTCTTACTTCTTGAAGAAGGCTTTATTTAGTTCTTTCAAGAACACTTTATAGAACTGTATTAAGATTTATTATAGTGTAATGAGCAGTTTATATTTTGAGATCACATATTCACATTTATAAGACAAATATTTCAAAAAAAGTCTTATATATATGATCAAGTCTCCAGGGACAATATCAGACCTAATTCTTACAACTCATATAGAAGTGAAGTTGATATACTCTTTAAAATGCGTTAGATGGCTCAAAAAATTACCCTATTTTGACAAAGCCTGTGACATTAAAGTTGTGTTTACAAAGATTGACTATCATTTTTTGTCAAATGTAGTGGTAGGAAAAAATAAATATTTTAAAACAAATATTTCAGTATAATTTTAATAACAGTGAACAATTATGCAAAATTTAACATTTGATTTATTCCCTCATAACACGTCAGTCTTCATTGTCCCAGGAATTGCCATCTCCATTTTTATAACTGACGAGGCCCAGGACCTTGGGATGGTCTTTAATATTTCTCTTTCTTTCATACCCTACATTTAGCCATCACAAAACACACTGACTGTACATGCAAGAGATATCTGGAACCCTACCACTTTTCCTCACCACTTTCTCTCTCATGCTGGTCCACACCTCCACTAAATCTTGCCCAGGTTGCTACGGTAAGCTCCCACTGGTCTCTCTGCTTTTGCTTTTACTCTTCCCCCAATAATGTAATGCGACACAGCAGCCAGAGTCATCCCTTTAAAACTAAACATCAGATAATGTTACTTCTCTGTTCAAAATAACTCTATGAACTATTTCTCTCAGAGAAAAGCCAAATTGTTTAAAATGGTCTACAAAGTCATTCAGGATCTAGCCCACCTCCAAACCATCCCCCATCTCCTACCACACTTACCCTTACTTACTAAACCACAGCTACAAGGATCTCCTAACTTTTTCTCAATACAGCAAACAATCCTACCTATGGACTTTGCTGTTCCCTCTGTCTAGAATGCTCTTTCCCAGAAACCTGGCATATTCTCTCCCTCATCAATTATAACTCTGCTCTAATGTCTTGCTATAAGAATACTGTACATTTCCTGCCTCAGGCCTGGAATCAGACAGTTATCCAAGTAGCCCTGGTTCCTTTTAGTGGGAGATGTTATTTAGAGATCACAATTTGAGAAAAGGGGTTTCATTCCTGATGGGTTGATCATGGTTTCAAGAAATTTCCAGTGAACAGAACTAGAAAATATATGAGTGTTCTATCTATCTATCTATCTATCTATCTATCTATCTATCATCTAATCTATCATCTATCTATATGAACATATACACATATGTAGAAAGAGCCATAGATATGTATATATTTTAAAAGTAAAGCACCTTTTGATTTTACCAGAAATTCCTATTGATATTCAGTAAATATTAACCTCTATTTTTTACATACATACCTCCTCTCCCCAACATTGGATGTTTGAATTGTAAGGATACTGGGGATGATAAAATTAGAAATGTTTATTTTGTGGTACATTACATATAAAGTACATTTAGAATAATAATAGCAACATTAACACCAATTTAGTTTACAAAAGTCATTTTTGAAAATGCTCTCCTCATTCTCTATTATTTATTCGTAGTTTTATTGTACCTATCATCAGAACATGCTGCTGATATATTTTATACTCTCACCTTTAAAGCCTACATTAATTTTGATTGTATAGGTAAATCACTATGTCTGTAATTCTTATCATTATTAATGTCAAAGTTTTTGCAGTCATTTTGGTTGTCTGAAGCTACTTCTTTAGTAGATTTTAAGTGAAGACTCATGGGGAAAGCATTTCTTGAGATCTTGCATGCTGATGACAAATCTTCTGCAACCTTTATACTCGAAATTGTTGACTGAAAAAAATACACAACGTGAAAGTTGACAATTATGTTTTATTTGGTGGACAAAACTGAGGACTTAAGCCCGGGGTGCAGGTCCTCAGATAGCTTTGAGAGACTGTTCCAAAGAGGTAATGGAGGAGACAGGATATATAGGAGTTTTTACAACAAAGAACACCAAAAAAAAAAAATAATAATAATAATCAAAAGATTACATTTAATTAAAGAAAACCAGGGCTTCCCTGGTGGCACAGTGGTTGAGAGTCCACCTGCTGATGCAGGGGACATGGGTTTGTGCCCTGGTCTAGATAAGAAATTAGCACTTTTCTAGGTATGGGAAGACATAAAAGTCTGGTCTTATTGAAATCATTCCTTTGGTATGTACCTCAGCTATCTGTGGCCAGTATCCTGTGTTTTCCCATCCTGAGCCTCTTCAGGGTGCACCATTTGGGGGTGGCTGCAATGGCTTATGGCTCAATGGCAGGTATCCTGTTTCTATCCTGAGTTCCCTCAAGGCTCACCTTTGGGACAGCTGTAATGTGATGGCTTGATGGCTGCAACATCCTTTGTTTACTGATATGGCAGGCAACATTTTTCACTCACAAAAGTAAAGTGAAGAGATAGATAGCATAGTTGGAGGACTTGGAACTCACTTCCCCCCATGAACACATCAAAAATACACATACACATGGAGCATTCTCACTGAAAACTAACTGGAAACTGACAGAAAGACTCCTGTACAACCAAGACTGTAAGAAAGATCCACATGGAATTAGGTAGGAAGGGAAGAGAAGAAATCAGGTAAGGATATGTGTGTCTGTGAGGGGTCTTAGAGGGAAAGGGAGATCACAGGGGTGCGTAACTGCCCTGGGGAGGGAGCAGGCTGAGCCATATGTGGGGTGTCCACAGCCATGGAGTCTGATACAGGGAATATGAGCCCCCTTGTTTGATTGGTGGGCCAGTGGGACTAACAGGACAGCTATGGGAAGCTTGCACTCACTTGTGAGGAGCACATGCACACTGACTTTTTCCAGAGGTGGGGCAGAGATGGTGGATTGAAAATGTTCTAGTGGCTGCCCAGTTTCTTGCAACCACCGAACATACACCCCAGCCTAAGCTGAGCAAATGCTCCAGCCCTGTTTACTTCATGTCACATGTCCACACTGCAGCAAGGGCTGCCAAGACTGAGGATAGAGTTTGGCCATGGGACACACTTTGATCCAAAGCAGTGTCTGAGTGGGGAAGGAAAAGCCATTACTGGTATTTGCATGGGCAGTGCATCAGAGGCAGCCCGAACCTCTGTCTGTGGCTAGACCACAAGAGTCTTCACCCCATCACAAGCCAAGAGCTCACACAGACCCCTCTTATTCCAGCACTGCTCCCCTCTGGAGCAGTGGTGCTGGAGTTGGGAGAGGGGAAAGCATACATTTGAAGGGAAGAGAGTCAGCTTGGACCTGACCCTAAGGGCTTCTGCTCCAGCAACTTGGGATCTGCCCCTGCTCCTGATAAGGAGGTGATGGCCACTGAGCATAGGGAAACCCCACCTCACACATGGCTCTGGGCCCTAGTCCCTCCTCCAGCCCCACCTCCTACTAATGTGATAACTGCCAGCACTCCCTGAGGAAAAACATTACTTGTGTTCACATCAAATCCAGTTTTCCCACCAAAGCCTGAGAAAAGGTAGACTATATAGGGATGCTCCCACATAAGGACACTGCTTCAAGAATGCAATGGGTAACTCTTTCACCTAAAAAAGTTAAGCAAAATGAGAAAACAGAGGAACTGGTCTCAATTGAAAGAGCAAGAGAAAACCCCTGAAAAAGTAAATTACTAAACAATGTTAAATAATTTACCAGATAAAGAATTCAAAGCACTAGTAATAAAGATGTTAACTGAGTTAGAGAAAAGAATATATGAATACAGTGAGAATTTTAATAAGGGACTAGAAAATATAAAAAAGAACCAGTCATAACTGAAGAATACAATAAATGAAATGATTAAAAACACTAGAAGGACAGTCGACTAAGTGATACAGAAGAACACATGAATGATCTGGAAGAGGGAAGAATGGAAATCATCCATTCAGGAGAGCAAAAAGAAAACAAACCAAAAAAATGAGAACAGTTTAAGAGATCTCTGGGATAACATCAAGTGTATCAACATTCACATTACAGCAGTCCCAGAAGGTTAAGATGGAGAGAAGAGGTTGGAAAATGGAAATTATGGCTGAAAAAATCCCCAACCTAAAAAGGAAACAGATATCCAGGTATAGGAAGAACAGAGGTCCCA
Source organism: Neophocaena asiaeorientalis asiaeorientalis (assembly GCF_003031525.2). Classification (NCBI taxonomy): domain Eukaryota; kingdom Metazoa; phylum Chordata; class Mammalia; order Artiodactyla; family Phocoenidae; genus Neophocaena; species Neophocaena asiaeorientalis. The sequence continues at coordinate 2,270,834 of NW_020172369.1, forward strand.
AATAAGATGAACCCAAATGGACCAACACCATAATTATATCATAATTAAAATGGCAAGAGTTAAAGAGAGAATTTTAAAGGCAGTAAGAGAAAAACAAAGAGTCATATACAAGGTAACCCCCAAAAAGTTATCAGTTGATTTTTCTACAGAAACTTTGCAGACCAGAAGGGAGTGGCATGATATATTCAAAATGCTGAAAGAGAAAACCTGCAACCTAGGATACTCTGCTCAGCAAGATTATCATTTAAAATTAAAGGGGATAAACATGAAGATGCAAAGTAGGACATCAAAAATACAAAGTGAGGGGAAACAGAGCAAAAAATGTAGGTCTTTTAGAATGTGTTTGAATTTAAATGACTACCACTTTAAAATAAGTAGATATAGTTATAGGTCAACATATATGAACCCCATGGTAACCACAAATCAAAAACATACAACAGATACACAAAAACCAAAAAGAAAGGAACACAAGCATAACACTACAGAAAATCATCAAACAAATGAAAAGGGAAGAAACAAAAGAAAAACTGAGTAGAGAACTACAAAACAACTGGAAAACAAGTAATAATATGGCAATAAATATATACCTATCAATAATTAATTTACATGTCAATGGACTAAATGCTCCAATCAAATGGCATAAGGTGACTGATTGGATTAAAAGCAAGACCCATGTATACACTGCTATCATGACACTCACTTCAGAGCTAAAGACACACACAGATTGAAAATGAGGATGGAAAAAAGATATTTCATGCAAACAGAAACAGTAAGAAAGCAGCAATAGCAATACTCATATCAGACAAAATAGACTTTAAAACAAAGTCTTTAACAAAAGACAAATCAGGCATTATATAATGATAAAAGGATCAGTACGAGAAGAGGATATTACACTTGTTCACATATATGCACCAAATACAAGAGCACCTAAATATATAAAGCAAATACAAGAAGATATAAAGGGAGAAATGGAAATTTCTAGAAACGTATAGCCTGCCAAAACTGAGTAAAGAAGAAACAAACAATTTGAAGAGACTGTTCACTAGAAGTGAAATAGAATCTGTAAAACAAAACGAAACAACACACACACACACACCCCAAAAAATATCTCCCAGCGATCTACATTTCAGACCTAGATGGCTTCACTGGGGAATTTTACCAAACATATGAAGAACTTAGACCTATCCTTCTCAAACTTTTCACAAAAATTGAAAAGGAGAAAACACTCCAAAATTCATCGCACAAAGCAACCATTATCCTGATACCAAAATCAGACAAAGACAACAGAAAATAGAAAAAAAATAATTAAGGGACAATATCTTTGATGAATATAGATGCAAAAATCCTCAACAAAATATTAGCAAACTGAATTCAGCTATATATTAAAAGAATCATATAATATGATCAAGTGGGATTTATTCCAGGGATGCAAGGATGGTTCAATATTTGCAAATCAATCAATATGATAAACCACATTTACAAAAGAAAGGATAAAAATCACACGATCATCTCAATAGTCTCAAAAAAAGCATTTGACAAAATTCAACATCCATTCATAGTAAAAAACTCTCACGAAAGTTGATGTAGAGGGAACATATTTCAACATAATAAAGGCCATTTATGTCAAAAGCATAGCTAACATCATATTCAACAGTGAAAGACTGAATGCCTTTCCTCTAAAATCAGGAACAAGACAAGTATGCCTAATCTCACCACTTATATTTAACAAAGTATTGAAAGTACTAGCCTTAGCAATCAGACACAAAAAAGGAATAAAAGCATCCAAATTGGAAAGGATGAAGTAAATTTGTCATTATTTGCAGATGACATGACACTATATGTAGAAAATCCTAAAGTCTCAACCAAAAAATACTAGAACTAATAAATGAACTCAGTAAAATTCCAGGATACAAGATTAACATACAGAAATCTGTTGTTTTTCTATATGCTAATAATGAACTTGGAGAAAAAGAAAGTTTAAAAAAGTCCAGCTTAAAATTGAATCATAAAATATAAAATACCTAGGAATAAACTTAACCAAGGAGGTGAAGGAATTATACTCTGAAAATTATAAAACATTGAGTAAGGAAATTGAAGATGATACAACGAAATGGAAAGATATCTTGTGTTCTTGGATTGGAAGAATTAATATTGTTGAAATATCCATAGTACCCAAAGCAATCTACAGATTTAACACAATCCATATCAAAATACCAGGGACATTTTTTGCAGAACTAGAACAAATGAACTTAAAATTCATAATGAACTATGAAAAACCCTGAATTGCCAAAGCAATTCTTGGGAAAAAAGAACAAAGCTGTAGGTGTCAACTCTCTGACTTCAGACTATACTACTAACCTACAGTAATCAAAACAGCATGGCACTGGTGCAAAAACAGAATTATAGACCAATGGAACAGAATAGAGAGACTGGAAATAAACCCATGCACTTGTGTTCATTTAATCTAAATAAAGGAGGCAAGGATAAACAATGGATAAAAAGACTCTTCTGTAAGTGGTGCCGGGGAAACTGGATAGCTACAAGTTAAAGAATGAGATTAGAACATTTCCTCATACCATATACAAAAATAAACTCAAAATGGATTAAAGATTTAAATGTAAGACCATAAAATCATAAAACTAGAAGATAACATAGACAGAACACTCTTTGACAGAACTCATAGCAATTTCTCTTGGATCTGTCTGCTAAGGCAAAAGAAATAAAAGCAGAAATTAAAAAAAAATGAGACTTAGTTATACTTAAAAGCTTTTACACAGCAAAGGAAATTATTGACAAAATTTAAGGATAATCTACCAAATGGGAGAAAATATTTGCAAATGATATGACCAAAAAGAGTTAAGATCCAAAATATATAACTAACTCATACAACTTAATATAAAAAAAAAATCAAAAATGGGCAAAAGACCTGAATAGACATTTTTCCAAGGAGGACATGCAGTTGGCCAACAGGCACATGAAAAGATGTTCAACATCGCTAATCATCAGGGAAATGCAAATCAAAACCACAATGAGATATCACCTCACACCTGTCATATTGACTGTCATGAAAAAGTCTCCAAATAACAAATGCTGGTGAGGATGTGGAGAAAAGGAAACCCTTGTTCAGTGTTGGTGGGAATGTAAGTTGGTGCAGCAGCTGTGGAAAACAGTATGGAGCTTCCTAAAGAATCTAAAAATAAAACTACCATATGATCCAGCAATTCCATTCCTGGGTATACATCTGAAAAAACAAAGAAAACACTAATTCAAAAAGATATTTGCACCCCAATGCTCATAACAGTATTATTATTATACAGTAGCCATGATATGGAAGCAATCCATGTGTCCATCAACAGATGAAGAGATAAAGAAAATGTGTGTATACACACACACACACACACACACATATACAGGAAAATTAGTCATAAAAAAGAATGAAATTCTGCCATTTGCAACAAAGTGGATGGATCTAGGGAATATTATGCTTGGTGAAAAAGTCAGAGAGAGACAAATACTGTATGTTGTCACTTATATGTGGAATCTGAACAATACAACACACAAATGTATACAATAAAACAGAAACAGACATAAAAAACAAACTAGTGGATACCAGTGGGGATAGGGAAATGGGAGGGGCAAGACAGTGGTATGGGATTAAGAGATACAAACTACTATGTATAAAATAGATAAGCAATGGGAATATATTTTAAATACAGGGAAATATATCCATTATTTTGTAATAACTTCAAATGGAGTATAATCTACAAAAATATTGAGTCCATATGTTGTACACCTGAAACTAGTACAATATTGTAAAGCAACTATACTCATCAAGAAAAAAGGTATCCTTAAGTTTATATAGCACAACAGAAAATCTAGATTATATTCATCATATTAATCAACATGAAAGTAAAAGTTAAATGAAAAGATTGAAATAAATAGAATAACAGTTGTTATTATCTAGGATTGTTGATATTATAAAGTTACAAAGAACACATTACTTTAGGAAAAGAAAGGAAGGTAATATTCTTAAGTAGAGAGTACTCATGTTTCCTAACCAAGTCTATAACATGATTTCAGTAATTTAGGTTGATTTCCTTAAAGATTTACTTTTCAAAATTACCTAATTTCTGTGCAAATTCTCCTCCAACAGCTTAGTGCTACTGAGAGAAACACAATTCGTGATGATTTTTAATATTTTAAGACATTTAAAACCATGCTGGATGAAAATTCTTCATGAAATGTGATGTGAAAACATGGATTGTTTCCTTATTTTAACAACAGCCAAAATTTGCCAGTATCATTATGGTATTGAGCTTTGATATCTTATCATCTTTTATTCGAGTTTAGTAATTTGGATTATTCAACTTATTATAATATACTCCCTTATGAGTAACTCATTATCTCTTCCTCTTACTTCCCTCCATCAAACCTGTGTATCCTGCTGGATGTCTGTACTGATTGCTATGATGACGTACAACCAGCCAAGCATTGCAGAAACTTAGCGTCATTCTTAAGTCCTTTTCCTTTCATACTGTTTTCAATTGACCAAGCAGTTTTGTGGATATTTATTATTAAACATTTTCCCCACTATTTTATATCCCTATAGTCAATATATACAATTATGACATTATATTTTATCTAGATTGTTGAAAGGAATGACCATTATTCTCATAGTTTTGTCTACCCCCCATTTTCAGCCCAATCTATCCTCCTCCCTTACTGTTGACATAATCATCTTTCTAAAACACAAATGATCATGTGAAACCTCTGATATAAAGCACTAGCAGATCCTCTTCACTAATAACATGAAGTTACATTTATTAGCATGGCAAAAAATACTCTTCAAAAACCAGTATTTATCTACAATTCCAGTCCCTTTTCTCTCTCTCATATCCCATATTCAGATGTGGATAACAATTTTTAGTTCCCTGAAAATAAACTTATGCCTTTGTACATGTTATATATGACTAGACTTATTTTTGTCTCCAGATTGACCTCAATTCTGTTCATCCTTTAATAACTATATTATTTTTTCTCTTCTTTGAAGACTTATCCTGTCATCCTAGCCAATGTCAAATAGTTTATAGCATTTGACATATCCACTCACTTAATTTTTAAAATTCCATTTCTCCTGAGTTCTACCAGCTCATGGTTTAATTATTCCTATTGACTTGCCATATTAACCCTGAATTTTTATATCTGTGCTTTGGTCTTTTACACATGCAATTTTTTGTTATTTCATATACATATGACTATGTATGAGCATTTCATTCCATTCATGAGCATTTCATTTCATTTACAGTGTGAAGAGATTTTTCTGGCCAATGTTTTTTACTTGCCATTGGCCTTTCCTGTTCCCTTTCTCCTTTTGTCATGGAGCATCTTATACTTCCTTTGGTTTCTTTGTGATTATTACTTACCTTTCTATGAGGTATATTCTTCTTAAACCAAGATGTTTATGTTGAGAAGGGAGTAAGCTTAGTTTCTGGCTAGTACAAATCCTCTGTGACACATATTTATGTGTGTGTGTGTGTGTGTGTGTGTGTGTGTGTGTGTGTGTAAGTCAAGGGTGGATCTTTTAGGTGTTATACCTTTCCATGCAACAACGAACAGAGCTTGGAAGCCATAGATGTAATGACAGCATTCTCTTCTTCACCACACCTCCTCTACAAACCTCTTTCTGCAAATTTGACTTGTCTGTTGGTTCAGGGAAGTTCTTACAGCAGGTGCCTGTAATGATGTTCATTGTTCTAAACAAGGAGTTATTTGTTTTTAGGTGTGTGCCACCTTCCTCAGAGTAGGATTCTCTACCAGCAATGTCTGATGGACATCCTCTCTCAAATATATATCTTTTTGACCTTGATTGCCATTGTAGTCCAGGAATATAGATAAATCTTACTTTCACAGAAGATGATATTTTGTCCTTGCTCTTCTAATCAATTGTAAGTTATTTCTGAGAAGGGAAGTAGGGGATGCCATCTTTCCTCTGCTATACCAGAATAAAAATGAATTATATGAGCTCAAATTATTAATTACAAATGGATTTGATATTATAGACTGAAGGCATCTTGAGGATAGGAAAATTTATATCATATATATGTATGTTTGAATCCACATTGCATGGTCTCTAGATCTATTTGAAATGCTAATGCAGACTAACTGAGGAACGAGCTTAGATAAGTAGAGAGGATGGTGGTGGCACTACAAGTTGAAGATATTACAGCCAGAGGAAAAACAAATTAAGATGTACATGACAACTGGGAATCAGTTTTTTTTACAGGAATGAGTTTATATTACACTCAAGTGTAATTTTGTAGTTTTTCAATTTCTCAACTTTAAGAATAACTACTTTTTTAAGTTTGAAGTTTTTTAAGCTTTTAAACCATTTGATCCTAGAACCAATTCTTCACAGTACACAGAAGATATGATCAAAGGTGAATCTCTCTCTCTCTCTCTCTCTCTCTCTCTCTCTCTATATATATATATATATATATATAAATGCATATTGTTTAAAAACGTGTAATATTTTACATATTTCTGGAGATTACATATATTATAAGATAATAATATATATAATAAAATAATAATATATATAATCTCCAGATATCCAGGTAGATAAAGAAGCATCTGGCAACTTTTAATTGGCATCTTTACAAAAGTTCTTCCTAACCAGACACCCAGATATAGATAGAAATATCTGGTCTGTTGGACTCTTTCCAGCCTATGTTTATGCTTGCCTCATTCAGCAAATATCTATGAATAGTACTCAAGGTATCCATAGAATGTGCCACCTTGATATAATTCATTAACTTCAAAAATTCAGAAGAATAATATGACCAAAACCTTAAAAAATATTTAAAATTTTTGATGCACAAATTGTGTTCCAAAAGTTTGCCAGGAACAAATTACTGTTATTTTACGCCAATAGAAGTTGGAGTTGTTTACGGTTTGGGGCCATGGCAAAGAATACCTCTATGAGCATTCTTTTTCATGTTTTTCGTACATATATTAACGCATTTATGTTGGGTACCTGCCAAGGAGTGGATTTGTTAGTCATAGGAATTGATTTTTATGTATGGTGTGGGGTAGGGATCAAGATTAATTGTTTTCCTTGTGGATATACAATTGATTCAAGGGTTAGTGAATAGAACATGTTTTACCCAATATACTTCAGGGTTACCTAGTCATAAATCAAGTGGCTGTAGGTGTGTGAGTCTGTTTACTGTTTTGTTTTTGTTATTTCTCATGCAAACATATTACTTCTCAGTTGCTCACTCCTTAAGTTAGATATACTGATAGATTATTTTTTGTTGTTGTTTTCTTTGTTTTTTTGCTTTTTTTTTTTAAATTAGAGTGTAATTGCTTTACAATGTTGTGTTAATTTCTGCTGTATGATGAAATGAATCAGCTATATGTATATGTATATATATATATATATATTGACCTCCCTCCCACCCCGCATCCCACCCATCCAGGATATTACAGAGCACTGAGCTGAGTTTCCTGTGCTTTATAGCACATTCCCACTAGCTATCTATTTTACACATAGTAGTGTATATATAGCAATCCTAATCTCCCAATTCATCCCACATTCCCTTTCCCTCCCTGTGTCCACATGTCTGTTATCTACATCTGTGTCTCTATTCCTGCCCTGCAAATAGGTTCATCTGTACCATTTTTCTAGATTCCACATACATGCATTAATATATGATATTTGTTTTTCTCTTTCTGACTTACTTCACTCTGTATGACAGACTCTGGGTCCATCCACATCTCTAAAAATGACCCAATTTCATTCCTTTTTATAGTTGAGTAATATTCCATTGTATATATGTGTCACATCTTCTTTATCCTTTCATCTGTTGTTGGACATTTAGGTTGTTTCCATGTTAGGGAACATGTGTCCTGAATTATGGTTTTCTCAGGGTATATGCCCAGTAGTGGGATTGCTGGGTCATACTGTAGTTCTATTTTTAGTTTCTTAAGGAACATCCATACTGCTCTCCAGAGTGGCTGTATCAATTTACATTCCCACCAACAGTACAGGAGGGTCCGCTTTTCTTCACACCCTCTCCAGCATTTAGTATTTGTAGATTTTTTGATCATGGCCATTCTGACCAGTATGTGGTGATATCTAATTATAGTTTTGATTTGCATTTCTCTAATGATTAGTGATGTTGAGCATCCTTTCATATGTGCCTTGGCCATCTGAATGTACTCATGGAGAAATGTCTATTTAGGTCTTCTGCCCATTTTTATATTGGATTGTTGGTTTTTTTTAATATTGAGCTGCGTGTGTTGTTTGTATATTTTGGAGGTTAATCCTTTGTACATTGCTTCATTTGCAAATATATTATCCCATTCAGAGGGTTATCCTTTTGTCTTGTCTATGGTTTCCTTTGCTGTGCAAAAGCTTTTAAGTTTAGTTAAGTTCCATTTGTTTATTTTTGTTTCCATTAATCTAGGAGGAGGGTCAAAAAAGATCTTGCTGATTTACGTCAGAGTGTTCTTCCTATGTTTTGAACTAAGAGTTTTATAGTGTCCAGTATTATATTTAGGCCTTAATCCATTTGGAGTTTATTTTTGTGTATGGTGTTAGGTAGTGTTCTAACTTCATTTTTTTACATGTAGCTGTCCAGTTTTCCCAGCACCACTTATTGAAAAGGCTGTCTTCTTCATTGTATATTCTTGTTTATTTTGTTATAAATTAGGTGACCATAAGTGTGTGGGTTTAACTCTGGGCTTTCTATCCTATACCACTGATCTGTATTTCTGTTTTTGTGCCAGTACCATAATGTATTGATTACTGTAGCTTTGCAGTATAGTTTGAAGTCAGAAAGCCTGATTCCTCCAGCTCCATTTTTCCTTCTCAAGAGTGCTTTGGCTATTCGTGGTCTTTTGTGTTTCCATACAAATTGTAAAATTTTTGTTCTAATTCTGTGAAGAATGCTGCTGGTAATTTGATAGAGATTGCATTGAATCTATAGATTGCTTTGAGAAGTATAGTCATTTTCACAGTACTGATTCTTCCAATCCAAGAACATGATATATTTATCCATCTCTTTGTGTCATCTTTGATCTCTTTCATCAGTGTTTAATAGTTTTCTGAGTACAGGTCTTTTGCCTCCTTAAGTAGGTTTATTCCTATGTATTTTATTATTTTTGTTGCAAAATTGTTTCTTAATTTCTCTTTCTGATCTTTCGTTGTTAGTGTATAGTAATGCAAGAGATTTCTGTGCATTAATTGTGTATCCTGCAACTTTGCCATATTCACTGATGGGCTCTGGTAGTTTTCTGGTGGCATCTTTAGGATCCTCTATGTATAATATCATGTCATCTGCAAAGAGTGACAGTTTTACTTTTTCTTTTCCAATTTGTATTCTTTTTATTTCTTTTTCTTCTCTGATTGCTGTGGTTAGGACTTCCATAGCTATGTTGAATAAGAGTGGTGAGAGTGGACATCCTTGTCTTCTTCCTGATCTTGATGGAAATGCTTTCAGTTTTTCACCATTGAGAATGATGTTTCTGTGGGTTTGTCATATATATCCTTTATTACGTTGAGGTAGCTTCTCTCTATGCCCATTTTCTGGAGAGTTTTTATCATAAGTGGGTGTTGAATTTTGTCAAAAGCTTTCTCTGCATCTATTGAGATGATCGTATGGTTTTTATTCCTTAATTTGTTAATATGGTGTATCACATTGTTTGATTTAAATATATTGAAGAATCCTTGCTTTTCTGGGACAAATCCCACTTGATCACGATGTATAATCCTTTTAATGTGTTGTTGGATTCTGTTTGCTAGTATTTTGTTGAGGACTTTTGCATCTATGTTCAACAGTGATATTGGTCTGTAATTTTCTTTTTTTGTGATTTCTTTATCTGGTTTTGGTATCAGGGTGATGGCAGCATTGTAGAATGACTTTGAGGGTGTTCCTTTCTTTGCAATATTTTGGAAGTGTTTGAGAAGGATAGGTGTTAGCTCTTCTCTAAATGTTTGTTTGAATCTGCCTGTGAAGCCATCTGGTCCTGGATATTTGTTGGAAGATTTTTAATCACAGTTTCAATTTCATTATTTGTGATAGTTCTGCTTACATTTTCTAATTCTTTCTGGTTCAGTCTTGGAAAATTTTACCTTCCCAAGAATTTTTTCATATGGCACAAGAAAAAAAAAAAAAAAGCAGAATAATAACAAAGAGCAAAAAATAAAATAAGATTTGAAAACTAACAGATATGTTAGAAAAAATATATATAAATGAAACAACAACCAGAAGGTAAAAGAGAAACACAATAGCAAAATAGAAAAAAAGAAAAAATCCCCAGAAAAGACCTTGGTTGTCACGGTGGGGTGGGGGTGGGGGTTGCTCTTAGGTGGAGGAGGTGCTTAGGTGGGGCAGATCTTAGGTGGGGGCAGGGTCTAGGTCTAGAACTCACGTGGCCAGAAAAGGCACCAGGGGTGGTGGTGGTGTGGGGCAGGGCTTAGGTTAAATGCTGTCAGAAGGGCCCTGTAGTGCCTCTGGCTTTGGAGTACAGATGATCAGGCCCTGGACCTCAGCAGGCTTCCCAGAACCCGAGTGGTCAGGGGAAACACTAACCACCTCTCCCTCATCCTCCAAACCCCCCATGGTCCCTCCAGGCATGGGAACTCCTCCTCTCCCCCAGCCACCCCTCAGGGGCACTGGTCCCATCTGGCCTCCATTTCTTCTGCCCCCTCACTCACCCGCATGTCTTACCTGGTTGCTCAGGGGGTTCCTCCCATCGCCTTGTGTGTTGAGGTCTCCCATCATCATCTCCTGGTACGTGTTAACACATTTTCTCAGACAAACTATTAGGAATGCTGATAAATTGTATTTCAAACCTGCCAAATCATAAGCTAAAGACATTTTATAGGGAAAATGGAATAGCTAGATGATCATTATTAAACTGTATTCTCCTTAAAAATCACAATCTCTTTGTAAGTCTGGTTAGGCTCCTTTCCAAGAATGACATACAAATGGACATGTTTTTCAGAGTGACTCTGAAATAATTGGTGTCTCTACTAAGACATTTTAATAGGAATTCTAATTACTTCCCAGAGGGATAATAGATTCTACCCATTCACAAATTCTGTCAAAGGCCAGTTTTAGAGCAAGTTTCATTCTTAAAGATATTTTTTTCAGCAAACAGCTGTAAATGTTCAATTACAGACTCCTGGATAGAAATGTTCTTATAGATTTTGAAATTGAGTACAGAATATCCTCTTTTTTTTTGTTTTTTTTAGCTTATTCTAATTTTAGACCTCAAACCAGTCATTTAAAAGAGTATTAAACTTTAAAAAAATTTTTCTTTTCTTCCTCCTTTTAATAAAGAGTGGTGGCAAAGCTCATGATTCAAACCAGTTAGAATGACACTGAAGGATTTTGGATTATCCATATGTTGAAAATGTTCTACTATTTCAGCAAAACTTGAATTTAACAACCTGTATCTAAATTTTCCAAAAACAAAAATAACTCATAGGAGGAAAATAAAGTAATTATCAATAGATAATATTTTATTTAATTCACTTTTATTTCAGATCTTGTCATTAAAAATATTATAATGTGGAATTAAGTCAAAGGAGTGGGAGAAAATGAGTCAGTGGTTACACTTTTATCACTCCTACAACTTATTATTAAGAATACTACCATGAATAATGAGAATTTTTTAATTTGTGAAAGGATTGTTTTGAGGTGTTATTAGAAAACATCTGTTCATATATTAATTTATTTTAAAAACCCATTTCATGGGGTAGTGATTAGACCTAGGTAGGTATTCTCTTTCTGTCTCCTTCAAAAATAAAAGAACACGATATTAAACAAAGACATTAATTTTGCTTCAAAACTTCTTTAAATTTTCTGATGATAAGGTAAAGTCAAATTTAAATGTCTTTCAAAGTAACCAATATAGCACTGAATTTATTTCCATAATGCAGAATTCTTGATATGCGTACTGTTAGCATGATTTTTACAATTGAACTGGTGCAAACAGAAAGTAAATCAGTCCTGTAATCTCCAAACATGCTCCCTGGGCCTTGCATCTAAAACCATCTGGACACTATGACTGCATTCTATTTATTGCATACAAAAGCCTGGATCCTGCCGATGCATAAACAGTAATTAAATGCACAAGCCAACCATGCATGCCAGATTGGCGAGAACTATCCTTTGAGTATCTTACAGTTTCTATGCCAATGAGCTTACTGAAAAATTGGCTGGTGATTAAAGGTTAATGATTTATGGTTGCAAGTGTGGTTCATTTGCTGCTTACTGAAATATGTTTGACAGCATCTTTATGATTTTTCTAGAGTCCATAGTCTTAGAGGTAATTATTCTTAAGAAAATATCTCAATTAATTTCCACGATGAGTTTAAGGTATCATCATATAAAATCTTAAGATCTTAACATATAATTATATGCAGCATGCCTCTTTTCCAATACCTTCTTTGATAAGCAAGTTTACCTTTTATGCTTTTACATATAGTTCTTACACTTTACACAGTGGAGAGAAGAGGTATTTAGGTTGTTTTTTCTAACTTTGTTTCTGTAATCCATATCTTCTTTGGTTGGTCACAGCCTGTGCTTAAAGCAAGAGGGCATGATGGATGATAAAGAAAAATAATGGAGGCACTTACAAAGAAGACTAGTTTTACCTTTGGTTAATCAGCACTTTACCTTTTAAAGATGTTTAGATTTTTCGAGAATTTGTTGGTTCCCATGAGAAAGCAAGTGTTGGGGAGAATTATTCACTATTCAAGTTTGAGAATAAACTTGTAGATGCTGCAGAGGGTAGAGGAACTCATAACTTATGTTTCAGAACAGAGTATATTCTTGAGTCCTACACCCTTAGAGCTATTGAAATCTGTTAATTCACCCATACCAACATAACACATAATTTTCTGTATAAATGCAGTAAAAATGACTGATCCCTTCAAAACTTTAATGGTTCTATAAATACAGAACTAAACTATAAAGGTGTTAAAATTAATTCTGCCTTTAAAATAAACTCCACGTTACATTACATTATTACTGTAGTAACCTAACTCTGAACTTCTCTGAGTCAGCAAAGTGAATCAATGGTGATGAATGATGATTACAGCTGAGCAGTGCATGGATTAAATGCTTGCCTAGTCAGGAAGGCATTTTCTTCAGTACAAAGAGGCTTGTCCTCACTGACTCTTTCTGGCCTCTGGACCTTCTCTTCTGTGAAGTTTTTTAGCTTGGGAGGCTAATCCTTAGCAGGTACATATTTGTCAAAAGCTGCTTCTCCAATTAAATTCTTCTTAAAATTCTCAATAGCAACTTTTATTTACAGTACTATTTTGTTCAGAACCTTTGTGGAAATGTTTACACAGGTTCCTGGGTTTAACCTGGATTGCATTTTCTTCAAGAGGTACGTGTTTGCTGTGAATACCCTCAACACACAAGTTAGTAGTATTTAAAGTCTCTCAGGTATTACCTCTAAGTTGATGCAACATACTGTCAAGGCCCTTGCTGAGAAGTGGCAAGTACTGCCCTGTTTTCTCTACTCAACATGAGATGAAAGCAAAAATAGCTTAGATAAGATCCACAGCTTGGTTGTGGATGTTAATAAAGTCACTGCTTTATTTAACCAAGACTCTCTATTTTCTCACTGATATCCAAAGCCTTTTAAAAACCCGTTGTTTTGTCTAATATTTCTGCTCCAACTTTATAAGATGAATTTTTTTCAGGCCTTATTTCTCACAGTAAATAAGAATTAGTGCTTTCCCTAGAGATAACAGAGATGAATCTGCCAGTAAATAAGATGTGCAGAGAGATGCAGATGCATTAACTAAATGACTCACATTGCCACCATTCAAATTTCTCTTTGGCAAAATTTCAATAATTATGTGACCTAGACTTCAGTGGTTACTGTCCAATTGTTGAAAGCAGAAATGCTGAATCTTTGAATCACAGAGCCTACTGTGCAGCCTGAAAGAGTAGTTTAAAGCTATTCTAGGAAAAAAGGAGAAAAACATATAAAGAAGGCAGTGAGAAATAGTAAAAAAGCATGGATGTTTTCCATAATGAAAGCATGTAAGCTGCCAGATCTAACTGATTCAGACACTTTTTTTTTTTTTTTTTTTTTTTTTTTTTTTTGGG
>NW_020172369.1:2285270-2314141 GCF_003031525.2 Neophocaena asiaeorientalis asiaeorientalis
ATCTTCCCGGACTGGGGCACGAACCCGTGTCCCCTGCATCGGCAGGCGGACTCTCAACCACTGCGCCACCAGGGAAGCCCCTGATTCAGACACTTTTATATTAAGAATCAATAAAATAAGAAGTGAGCAATTATTACCTATAGTGTAGGTGGAGAACTATCTAAATAAACCCTGCTATAAACTGTAAAATGAACTATGCCAGTCCAGGATCCAACTAATGATTTGGTTAAATAAGATCCAAGAAATGAAAGAGGTGAAAACATTTCAGTAAGCAATAAAATCAAAATCAATAGTCTACTCAGAGGGAATGTTGGTAAAATATATTAAAAATCTTAAAAAATTAATGTGCTTTGACCCCAACATTTATTTTCTAGGAATTTTTCCTAAGAAATCATGGAAGTTATCAAATATTTGATTAAAAGGATGAATACATACAGAATTTTTGACTATAAAGGAAAATTGGGGAAACATAAGTGGCAAATGACAGATGCCATTCACATAATGTTGAAAATATTTAATAAATAATATGGAGGAAATAACATAATTATAACTAGAAGAGGGGTTTACAAGAAATACTGCATGAGTTTCTTTTTGTTGACTATAGGTGACAGGGACAAAACATTAAATCTTAAATATTAGTAATAACCCCAACTTCCTATTAAAGGTGAGTCCCCAGAAAGGTCTTAAAATTTTTTTAAATTTTATTTTGCAAAATGTTTTACAGGGATGCACATAGGACATGCTGAGTGAATGAAAAGATGAGCCTCCTTAAGAAAGTGCATATATCAACAAGGACATGTTTGCTTGATAATTAAATAATCTTGGGCGTACCTGTTAATATGTTCCAATATGACCTTGAAAGGGCAGGCAATTTTTCTTAAAACTCAAATACCTAGAAGAGTGACTGTCATGTAGTTAGTATTTGATAGATCAATAAATATTTGTTGATTGCATAAGTGAATGTTATTCTACACAATTAAATAAAAAATTTTTTTATTCTGCTCTGAAAGTCAACCTGTGTCTTTAAGGTATTCTAATATGTTAGATTATTGTTTCTTTTTTGGCTACCAATCTTTCTTCCATGTTCCTTTGACTGTATTGCTCTCATTTTCTCAGACAATCTAGTGGATAGATCATGAGTAATGAGAAAAATTATCTTGGTGAGAGGAAATTCTATGCAATATATATGCATCATGGTTTATACAATTGTAAGTTTGAGAAAATCTCTCCAATTATTTATGACAAGTTGACCTAAGGTTTGGGCAATAAACTGATATTTACACCTATAAAGGAAAAGTGTACTCACTCTGAAAGGCATTTTGAATAGAAAGATTTATAAGTACATATAGTTGATGCAAGGCATTTATAATTTTATGCATTTACATCTTGGGCAATTTAAATTTTCTTTATATTTGCTTTATTTTCCATTGTTTTATTCTACAAAGAATGGATATTAATGAATGACACTCAAAACAATAAAAAAATAAATGTTTATTATAAATATTGGGATAAATTATTTATGAGTATACTCAGGTCTTAATATAATTGGTATACTGCCAAATTACTGTCAGATATTCGGTACTGTGCATTTATAAATGCACTGTTTCCTTTAAATACAAAAAAATTATATTTGAAATATCTACATTAATTTCTTGCGCATGTAGATACACAAACACATGCATACTGCATTAACCCGTGAGAAGGCAAAAATATTTGAATCAAAAGTCTACATGGAACAATATGAAAATCTACATAGAATTGCTGTTTTCCTCTCAAAATATGATGCAGCTAAACTTATAGATTTTGTGTCCAATGGAAGAATCAGTCTCAAAATTACTTTGTAACTAAAGACAATTGTGCATTTTAAAATGTGTTTTGACTAGCTTCCTCATCATTGAGTGTTGACTGTACCAAATGACTACTTTTAAAGAAATGAGTATGAAAAGAGGAAATTAAATTTACAGTGGGGAAACCTGGCAAACATTATCTTGGCCGCGTGGTCAAGGTGACCATTGTCAGGGAAAGTCATGTTGATAACCTGTACTCTTACTATGCTGTGAGAAGAACACTTCACCTCTATGATATTCTTCCTAAAAACCTCTAAACCTAGGCTTACCAGGAGAAAAACATCACACACATCAGAAACTGAGAACTTTTATATATAATAACTTCCTTCTATTCAAAAACCTCTCAAGGTCATGAAAAACAAGGAAAACTTGAAAAACTGTCATAGACTATAGGCAAGTAGAGAGATGTGACTGCTAAATGTAATGTGGTGCCCTAGATCCTGGGACAGAAAAAGATTAGTGAAATCTAAGTTGAATTAATAGTAATGAGCCAGTGTTCATTGTTTCAAATGTACCCTGGTAGCGTAAGATGTTATAATAGAAAAAGCTGGGTGAGGAGGTAAGGGAAATAGTTTTCCAACTTGTCTGAGAATCTAAAACTAATCTAAACTTTTTTAAGTTTATTTAAAAATGTGTTCTGACATCCCTGCATACTTACCAACTCACTAGAATACAAAGCAAAGGAGGTAGAGAAGGAGAAATAAACAATAGAAGAATTAATACCTGGAAGGAACATTTTCAGCAAATTTTAAATGCTTTTTCCTATTAACAAGTGGTAAAGCCTGGTAAGATTGCCCTGCATCTTCAGATCCTGCCACCAGATTTGAGCTTTTATAGCATATGCTCATTAGTGATTTTTCCTGGAGGAAGAGACCTGCCTTCTGTAACCATATGTTAAACAGAAAATTTAAAAAGCCTTGTTTCCTCAAAAAACAACATTTCATTGCCAGATAGTGGGGTATTGGTTTGAGATGACTCCTCTCTCCAGAAGCTTTTATACTCACAGCCTGTAATTGTTATTATCTGGATATTTCAGGGATTATTTCAGCAAATTAGGCATGAAATCTCAAGATAATTGTTTCAGTTATCCACTTTACTTTTGTTTCTCTACATATATTGTGCTTGGATTTGTTTTACTGTGGTATCCTAAGTATCAGAGTCATTATGCAAACCTTAAGAAACACTGAGAATCTTTATATGTTCATAACCATTTCCAAATCACAGAAAACAGCCATCAGTCTAATCAGCACAACATGTGTTTGAGTTTGTTTGTGTGTGCATGTGAGGTGTGTTGGTGAATAATAAAATTTGACTTCAGGGAGACAATTGCTTAATTAATTTAATTTTTGTCCTTCAAACTTTATTAGCTTATTAATTAAAATTAAGAGTACTGATAAGAGATGATTTATTGTTTTACCAGGATCATATATATAAATATAGCTATTCCTATATATTGTGAAGAGACTAGTTTAACTTATAGGTTTCTCTATCATTATAATCATGTTTTCATTTCAGATATGATTTTCTGGCACTACTGTGGCAGTTGTATTTCATGTGCACAGGATGAATGTCATCTTTGCTCCATTAGTTAATATTACAGGATGTTAAAATGGCACTCTTTTTGTCCTAGTTTTGGTTCAAGCTCCAAGGGCAAATACAAATCCATAGGTCGTAAGTACTCCCACTTTCCAAATAACATGGTGGGACTGCAAAGGAGCCATTGAAGACTGGCTTTGTAGACACGCAAACAACTGACTTCCCTTCCCTTCCCCTCTGACACACCTTCCTGCCCACACCCCCCTCATATCCCAACTTTTTAGCTCATTGAATGATGAGCCTGAACATTGCTAAGAGCATTGCTGTTCAAAAAGGTGGACCTTAGGCCACTGGAAACGAATCTGCACCTGAGGGGCCTCTGACCCTTTTTCTTCCTCTACTGTTCCCACCCAGACTCTTTTGCAGACACTTTTTAATTCTGTTCCTTATTGCTGCCACAATCAGCATGATTGTATAGAATTCAGTTAAATCATTTACATACCAAGAGTTATATTAAAGCAGAATGCACAAATTAACATGTCATTTTTGTTATAATAAATATAAAATTTACAAAATAAAAATACTTGAGGTATTAAAGGATTGAAGTTGAAGTGGCCTGAGGATTAGGGAGGGGATTTCTTTAGATAAGCTGTTGCATCTACCTCAAACTCCTGTGGGGATGAGCAGAATTTGCTTGCTAATCACCCCACGCCCTTAGGGAGAGGAGCCCCAAGAAGGACAGTTAACCTGAGAGTTAACCTCCGGTGAGAGTTAACTCCCTGTCCCTTGGATTTTGGGAAACACAGTAGACAAATGTCTGAATTATGTCCATAACAAAATGGAACTAAAGGTAAGAGTGGCAGGAGGAGCCAGGGCAGCAGGGAACAGGTTCTATGGGGATTAATTTGCTAGCACTGATGGTGGGTTCAAGGTCTGAAACCGCTAGGTGGCCTTTCAGGGGACTCCTAGGACCTCTGGTTCTTTATGTCTCAGTGCAGAAAGAATTCTGTGTGAAGCAAAATGATAGATAAGAAGTGATTTATTACTTTAATTATTGTGGTAGGCAGTCTCTAGAATGATCCCTAATGATATCTGTGTCCTGGATTCGTATCCCTGTGTGTGGACTAGACTTATTTGACTTCTACAAAGTAGAATATCACAGAAATGATGGAATGCATTTTCTGAAATCAAATTAAAAAAAAAAAAAGACTGTGGCTTTCATCTTGGACACTCTCTCATTTATATGGAAAGCGAGAACAGAGAATGAGCAAGAGGTAATATTTAAAGACATAAATGGTGGATAATTTCCCAGACTTTAATACAGAGATGAGTCTTGGATAGCATTGAAAATATAGTCACATCTAGACACATTTTAATGAAATTGCAATTGTTGGGAAGAGAAACATAATTTTAAATTTGAAACAAAAAGAAAAATTGAAACAAGGAAATTGTATCAACTTAAAAAAATCAAGGGGAAAGAGAACAAACAAATTTTGGTGAATGCAAATTTTAAATAAACAAAGATAATTGTAAGTTAAAAAAAAGTGATTAGAATAGAATGCTTGTGAGGCTTACAAATGGACAGGTAAGAGGGTGATGTGCCCTGAGAACTTAGTGGGCTACAGTTTTATAATCAAAGGAAAAGTGGGGAAGGGGAAAAGACCACCCTCTTCCAAATTCTTGAGTAGATGTCAAGTTTTCATCAACAGCTCCTCCTCCAGGTTGGGCAGGGAATATTTCTTGTCCCTACATGGTCGAGCCAGGACTGTCATGGCACTATGGAAAAATTATTTTGGGTCTCAGTACAATGAGGGTCTTTCATTTTGAAATGTCACCTTTCCATAAATTATTGTTTTTTATGTGTGCAAAGAGTATATCCTGGGGGTCATTAAATTACTGAGATCACTGGGCATGAAGTAGGTCTCATGTCACCATTATTTTATTGTTTTGGGGTATGCTTCTGTTGCATGGTTTTGTTGCTAAGCAAAGCCTGCTTGGTTTTGTGGTTAAGCAAACCTGCTTTCTTGAATGATCATTAACTTACTTAACTTACTTAACTGCCGTACTTTTTCCTTTACTTACAATCCCCTAGCGGGGTTAACTATTTAATTACCTACTTTGCCCCTTTACTCTGTCCCTATCAGTCAGATGTAGAAATAGTGTCCTGGTCAGATGAGGTGACAGATGCAGACCCTGATGGGTGATTTTAAGCAGCAAGCCAAAGACAGGCTAGCCCCTTCCCATGGCAGCTGCAGTTAGTATGACCCAGAAAGGACAGATGATAAGAGAAAAAAGTCTGCTTTAAACATAAGATCAGGTCATAGGAAATGGAGATCAGATTAGATTAGATTGATATTGGTTAAGTGTGACTTTTTCTTTCCCTTACCTCTATCCATCCCTTCCCTCTTCCTCTTCAGCCTTGGGGAAGTCAGAGGCAGCCTGAAGAGCAGGGGTGAGGAACTGGCTACCAGGAAAGAGAAATGTTACTAAGAACCCTCAACTTTCAGCCTGCCAGCCTGAAGCAGGTCCAAGGCAGTAGGGAGCTTTACCTTTTCAATGAAGGTGGGAGACATTCCTTCACTTCCCTTCTCTGTCTTCCTCTCCCTTCCTTTTCCTTAACTAACTTTCCTTTCCTTTTCTAAAACAAAGAGTGGAGACACAGGGTATCGAACCTAAACTGGAGATTTACCTTTAAATGAAAGTTGGAGTTTATTTATTTTTGTCATACAGGACTGAATATACCAATCATTGAATCTGTAAGTCTTTTTATTATCTGAGATAATAAACTTTCACTAGATCTCATCCAGATTCAGGGGAATAACCTAACCCACAGGAAGCGTTTGAATGGTCAAAGGGAGAATAATTACGTTTTCTAAACCCTCCTCTCAATCCTATTCATTCAAGATACAATTACAACTGTATGCAGCACATTCTACTTGGTTTATATTAGTTGGAATTGGTTTTGTTCCTCTTCAATACAGCATTCTATAGAAATGTCATGCTTAATTTTGATCTTGTGGTACAATTGCCTGTGCATATTTTTATATTGTGTATTATGTACATAATGCTGTTTCCCGTGAATAAGTGGATCTTTAAAGACATAAACCTTATGTGGCTCTCCTTCTGCCTTGTGAACACCACATTTGTATTATACAATTGTGTATTCAAAATAGAAGATTTTTTTTTCCCCTGTGAGGTAGTGATTATGAAAATGTGTTCTTTATTTTCTTTCTTGCAACACAGCATTGTTTGTCTTTTCATTAATTGCTGCCAGCATAAATCTCTACTCTTTAGCCAGGGTAAGCTTCTGGGCTCAGGATACTTTCTTTTGATTTTTTTTCTTTCTTTTCTGTCATTGTTCACAGACTCATCTCAAGGATTTGAGATATTTTAATACCCATGGAATTAAATAATACTTGTATATACTAGGACCTGCTTGTTATTAATATTCTCAGTTCTAATTTTATTGCTCTTTTCTATACTCCAGAAAAGTGATTTTTAGACTGTGCCCCAGGGTCTCACAGAAGGAGCTGCTGCTGAGGGTCTCCCAATCTTTATTTCAACAATGGCAGCTCTCTTTCTTGCCTGTTTTGTATCTTAGATCTCCAGGTATGATTTCTTTGAAGGAAGAGGTCTATGACTAAATAGATTTTGAAAATCATTACTTTAGAAGAGCAGCCTGAATACTTCATTGAGTAACTTTTGCCTTTCCATATTTGCTAATTGTAAAATCTTTTTATAGTTCCCCACAACTTCAAGATGTTTTAATCAAAACTTTTGCTATTCTCTGATATTTCTTCATACAGTTTTTAATGGCTAAATAAGCCCTTTCATTTAATGGAATAAATATTTTTTCTTCCTGTTAGTGTACCAATGATTCCTTCAGCTCATTGAGTAATATTTAAAAGGAATAACTAAACTGAGTCCATTATATCCCTTTAAAAAAGTAATTTTTGGACATATCATTTAAATTTTTTCTCATTATAAGAGTGATACATACTCACTATGGAAAAAGTGGAAAATGCAAGAAAAAAAAAGCCATTCACAACCTTGTAACTTTGAGAAAAAAAAAACTATTAACATTTTAGTGTATATCTAGTGTTTTATTTGAATAGTATATAACTCAAAAATTTTTATTATATTGCCTTTAATATGTTGAATTTTGTTTTTCTTTTTTAAACTAGCAATGAAAACTTCATTGAGCTTGTTGAGAAAAGTTGTTTTCATTTTATACATTTTTGTATAATGACCTGTGTGTTGAAAAGTATTAGTTATTTGTAAGCATTATTATTTTTTAAATGCAAGAATTCTCACAGTATTGGTAAAAAGTACTATCTTTGTGATATGTTTTTATTACATTAATTAATAATTTTAGCAAATATAGTTACAATCTCTGTAGTATTTTATTGTTTGAAGAGTCTGTCATACAGTCAAATAGGGGAGATATGTCTATACTCTCAGTAACTACATATTCTATCATATATGATATTTATACATACACTAAGCATTTTTATATATGCTTATATTTATATCTCTCTTTTTGCCTTCATAGCAAAATGGTCAGTTTCCAGTCACAGTTTAATAATACATTGCTATTGGTACAGACAGAATGACATGCTCAGAGAAGAAATAGTAGGTAAAAAAACGTGTGGATAATTGGAGGCATAAATTGTGGTCTGAAGGTTGATACTGACAAAAATAGAGATAAAATACAAGAGGTTTGATTATATATCAATTATATCTTAATAAAAAATACAAGGGGTTTGCATGGCAATATAAGCTCAGGTATAGTTTAAGAGGCAAGAACCAAGAAGAATCTGATCGGGGGGAAAACAATACTGGCAGATTTTAAATGAGTGGGTAGTGGAAGAGCCATTAACAAGAGCTTGGTCACTATAGGGATTCTATCTGAAATAAGGAGAGTGAGAACAAAAATGAAAATAAAGCTCTATGAAATGTCATGAGTGAGAATGTTGAAAAAAAATCAGGACCTGATGGCTGTTTTGGGCATTGAATTTAGATTCAACATATCACCAGTGACCTGGTTGGATTGGAGAAGACATACACTATGTACCCAAGAGAACCAAGCACTCTGGGAACTTTATGGGACATAGCCTACTGCCTCAAGTTCATAATATTGAAAAAGATCAAGTGCAAGTTGTGGGCACCTTTGCACTCAAGCAAGTGGAAAGAGACAAGAAATTTTTAAATAAAATATTTTGCTGGGTGTTGACTCAGCAGCTTGCTGGAACCAGTATTTATAAGACTAGAAAGTCCAGTCTCAACCGGTGTTCCATATGTCCAACTCTACATCTAACTCCATATTCAGTGGTATGGTGGTAGCTCGAAATTTTCCCCATGGTGGGAGTATTTACACCACAGAAATTAGCCAACACTACAATGAGGTTATTGTTTCTTTCTTTCCTTCCCAGAGATCTGGTTTGTTACCACACCACTGTGCTGGCCTCTCATTTTTTATATATTTATTAATTTTTGGCCTTTTTCATTAGCTAGAACTACCAGTATGATGGTGAGAAGTAGTTATGAGAAGGAATGTCTTATCCTTGTTCCTGATCTTAGAGGGAAAGCTTTGAGTTTCTCACCATGAACTGTGGTGTTTAGCTGTAGAATTTTTGTACAGTCGTTGTCTAATTGAGAAAGTTCCCTTCTATTCCTAGTTTACTGAGAGTTTTTATCATGAATGGGTGTTGGATTTTGTTAAATGCTTTTCTGCATTTATTGATATGATCAAGTGATTTCTGTTTTAAACTGTCGATGTGATGGATTACATTATTTGATTTTCACATGCTGATCAAGCCTTGCATAACTGAGATAAAGCTCACTTGGTTGTGGTGTGGTTCTCTTCAGACATTGTTAGATTCAATTTACTAATTTTTTTGTTGAGGATTTTTGCATCTATGTTCATGAGAGATATCGGTCTGCAATTTTCTTTGCTTATAATGTCTTTGTCTGGTTTTGGTATTAGAATAATGCTGGCCTCAGAATGAGTTAGGAAGTATTCCTTCTGCTTTTATCCTCTGGCAGAGATTGTAGAGAATTAGTATCATTTCTTTCTTAAATGTTTGGTAGAATTCAGTAGTGAATGCACCTGGGCCTGTTGCCTTCCATTTTCAAAAGTTATTAATTATTGATTCAATTTTGTCAATAGATATAGGCCTATTTAGATGGTCTATATCTTCTTTTATGAGTTTAGGCAGTTGTGTCTTTCAAGAAATTGGTTCATTTTATCTAGTTCATCAAATTTATGGGTATAGAGTTGTACACAGTGTTCCTTAATATCATTTTAATGTCTATAAGATGTCTAGGAATGCCTCCTTTTTAATTTCTGAGTTTAGTAATTTGTGTCTTCTCTCCTTTTTTCTTAGTTATCCTGGCTTGAGACTTACAGATTTTATTGATCTTTTCAAAGAATCATATGATTTCATTGATTTTCTCTATTGCTTTCCTATTTCCATTTCATTGATTTCTCCTCTACTTCTTATTAGTTCTTCTCTTTTGCTTATTTTGGATTTAATTTTCTCTTCTTTTCTAATTTCCTAAGGTGTAAACTTTATATTATTGGTTTTAGACCTTTCTTCTTTTCTAATATATGCATTAATGCTATAAATTTTCTCCTAAGCACTGCTTTCGCTGTTTGCTACCAATTTTTATAAGTTGTGTTTTCATTTTCATATTAGCTCAAAATACTTTTAAATTTTCCTTGAGATACTTATTCTTTAAACCATGTCTTGTTTAATCTCCATGAATTTGGGGATTTCCAGTTTGTCTTTCGGTTATTTACTTCTAGTAATATCATCATCATCATTAAATATCATCATCATCTGAGAGCAAACATTGTATGATTTCTATTTTGTTAAATTTGTTGTGGTATGCATTATGGCCCAGAATGTGGTCTATCATAATTAATGTTCTATACGAGCTTGAAAAGAATGAATTCTTGGATGTGTTTTGCTGTTTTCGAATGAAACAGTCCATAAATGTCCACTATATCCAGTCAAATAATGGTGTGGTTGGCTTTATCTTTGTCCTTATTGATTTTCTGCCTGCTGGATCTGTCCATCTCTGATACAGGATTGTTGAAGCATCCAACTATGATAGTGAATTCATATATTTCTCTTTGCCATTCTATTAGTTTTTGGCTAACATAGTTTGATGCTCTGTTGTTAAGTGCATACACATTAAGAATTGTTATGTAATGCCCTTCTTTATCCCTGATAACTTTCTTTGCTTTGAATTCTGCTCTGTCTGAAATTAATATAACTACTCCTGCTTTCTTTTGATTAACATGGTATATTTTCCTCTATCCATTTACTTTTAATCTATATGTGTTTTCATATTTAAGGTAAGTTTCTTGGAGAAAACATATAGTTGAGTCTTATGTTTTGATCAACCCTGACAATCTCCATTATCTATTTTAATGGATACATTTGGGTTGATGACATTCAAAGTGACTATTGATATAGGTAAACTAGTTATCTACTATATTTGTTACTGTTTTATATTTGTTGCTCTTGTTCTTTGCTACTAATTTTGTCTTCCAACTTTCCCTACCAATTGTGGTTTTATTTGAGCGTTTTATATACAATTGACCCTTGAACAAATGATTGAAACACACAGGTTCACTTATATGTGGAATTTTTTCCATAAATATGTACTACAGTGCTACTGGATCTGTGATTGGTTGAATTCACAGATGTGGAATCTCGGGCGTGGAGGGCTGACGGTAATGTTATATCCAGATTTTTTGACTTACTGGGGTGTCAGCACCCCTAACTTCCACATTGTTCAAGATTCAACTGTAATTCCATTTTGTCTTCTTTCTCAGCATATTGTTTATATTTTTTTACACTTTTCGATGTGGTCATATTTTAGTTTGCCTTATAATTTACAGCTAATCCAAGTTCGTGCACAAGTAACATTATACTACTTCACAGATAGTGTGATTAGTTTATGATAACAAAATAATTGTAATTGCGTCATTGCTGTCATTCATTTCACTTATCTATAAGGATACGTAAGCATACATATGGACATAAGATATATACATAAGCTTATATAATTGAATGTGATATTCAGTATTATAATTCTGAAGAAACACTTATCTCTTAGGACAATCAAGAATAAGAAAAATAAAAGTTTATTTTACCATTACTTACTCTTTTTTTGATGTTCATGTTCTTTCTTTCTGTATGTAGATTTGAGTTTCTGACCTATATTATTTGCCTTTTCTCTAAATAACTTCTTTTAACATTTCTTGCAAAATAGGTCTACTGGAAATAAATTCCCTCAATTTTTGTTTGTCTGATAAGTCTTTATTTCTCCTTCACTTTTGAAAGATAATTTTTTTAGGTACTGAATTCAACACTTTAAAAGTCATTCCACTCTCTTCTTGCTTGCATGGCTTCTGAGAAGCTGGGTGTAATTCTTATCTTTGCTCCTCTATAAGTGTTTCCTTCACCACTCCTGCCCTGGCTCCTTTCAGGAATTTTTTCTTTATCTTTGATTTTCTGTAGTTTGAAAATGATATGCCTAGATGTAGTTTTCTTGACATTTATCTTGCTTGGTGCTCTCTAAACTTCCTGAATCTGTAGTGTGTTGTCTTACATTAATTTGTAGAAATTCTTAGTCATTATTGTTTCAGGTATTTCTTCTGTTCCTATCTCCTTTCTTCTCCTTCCAGTATTCTCATGCACATGTGTTAACCTTTTATAGTTGTCCCACAGTTCTTGAATACTCAGTTCTGTTTTTTTTTCAGCATTTGTTCTCATTACCTTTTACTTTTTGAAGATTCTATTGATGTATTTTCTAGCTCAAAGAGTCTTTCCTCAGCCATGTCTAGTCTATTATAATCCTAACAAAGGCATTCTTTTCTGTTAGAGTGTTTTCGATTTATAGTACTTATTTTAATTTCTTTCTTAAAATCTCCATCTTTCTGTTTACATTGCCCATTTATTCAACATCTGTGCCTGTTTGGTTCTGATGCTTGTTGTTTCTCTACAAATTGTGTTTTTTTGCCTTTTGGTATGCCTAGTAATTTTTTCTTGATAGCCAAATATGATGTACTAATTAAAAGAAACAGCTTGGTAATGTCGTAGTGAGGTGGTGGGGTGGTGGGGGAGGAAAGTGTTCTGTAGTCCTATGATTAGGTCTCAGTCTTATAGTGAGCCTGTGCCTCTGAACTGAGAACTTTGTCAGTGTTTCTTAGATTTTTTTTTCTTCCCGCATAGGTGGGACAGGATGGCTAGAGTGGGCTGGAGTTGGGTATTTCCCTTCCTCTAGGCCAGTTAAGCTCTGATAACACTCTAAAGGTTAGGCTCTTGTTAATTAGTTCCCCTGAGAGCAGCCCTTCTTAAGAAGAACAAAATGCTCTGGTGTATTTCAAAATGATTCTATTTCCCCTTCTCCTGATGGAAGCATGAGAGGAGTTTTCTATTGCACTACTGTGGGAACTTGATCAAGGTCCTGGATGTAAATGTCAATATTGTGTGAGCTTCTATATGACTGGGTCCCCCCTCTTAGACTTTTCCATACTGAGCATCCAGCTATTCATCAATTACAATTCAGGTTTTCCTACCCTGACTCTGATTCCCAGGTGGTTCTACTCCTAAATCACTGCTCCCATAAGCTGTGACACCCAGGAATTGCCGGTATATCTCTAATCTTGGGGAACAATGATTTACACCATGTCTTCCTTTCTTTTAAGGATCCATGAAGAGTTGTTGGTTTTTCAGTCTGGTCAACTTTTTATTTGTTGTTAGGACAGAGTGGTGATTTCCATGCTCCTAACATTCAGAACAGGAAACTGGAAGTGAATTACATAATAATTTTTATCATCATGTTGTCAATTTTTGCAGAAAAAAAAAAAAGCTTCCTGGGATTTGATTGGGATTACAATGAATCTGTAAATAAATTTAAGGAGCATTGCTATCTTATCCTGTGTTCTGAAATATGAACACAGTATAGATCTCTATGTATTTTACTCTTCTTCAATGTCTCTCAGCAACATTTTGTAATTTTCAGTTTACTGGTCTTGCACGTATTTTGTCAAAATTACCTAATTATGTCTATTTTATGCTATTCTAAATGGTACTGTTTTCATATTTAAGTTTCCACATACTCCTGGCTAAATATAAAAATGTACTATATTTTTGCATATTCACCTACTGTCCTGTGATATTGATAAAGTTGCTTATTAGCTCTAGTACTGTTTTTTTGTATTTTCCTTAGAATTTTTTACATAGATGACCACGTCATCTATGAAACAAGATAGTTTCATTATTTGGGTTCTAAATTTATTTTTCTTGCTACATTGCAAGAAAACTAAAAGTTCTGTAAATGATTATGACTTCCATTATTAATGTTAAGTAGAAGTGGTAAGTCTGGACACCTTTGTTTTACTACATATTCAGTAAAAAGACTCAAGGTTTCACCATTAAATGTGATGTTAGCTGTATATTTTGCTTAGATGCTGTTTATCAGATTTTGGAAGTTCTGATCTATTGCTAGCTTGCTTAGCACTCAACATAAATTGACATTAAAGTTTATCAAGGTTTTTTCTGCATCTTTTGAGATTTTATAACATTTTCAATTTGTAGTGTCTTGATATGGTGACATGCATTGGAAGACTTTCAAATTTGAATCAACTTTGTATCAGTGGAATAAATAAATAAAATTTTACTTGGTCAAGATGTACTGTCATTTTTATACATTTTAGATTTTATTTATAATTTTTAATAATTTAATGATTGTTTATTTTATAATATAATGTTTGTAATATATTTAAGGATTTTTGTATCTATATTCATGAGAAAACATAGTCTATAGTTTTTTTTTGTTTGTTTTTTGGTGTTTTTTGGTAAGGTCTGTGTTTTGGAAACAAATGTATGGATGTTCTCATGAAATGAGTTGGATACTTGTCCTTATTTTTCCATTCATAGAAGGGATTATGTAAAATTGGATTATTTCTTATTTAGATGTTCAGTAGAATTTCCCAGTGAAAACTTTTGCGTCTGAAACTTTGTCTGAGTAAATTTTTTACTATAATTTCAATTTATTCAATAAATATAGGGCTATGCAGGTTATTTATGTTTCCTTGAATAAGCTTAGATAGTTTGTGTCTTCCAAGAAATCTGATTATTTTCCTAAATTGTTGAATTGATTGTCATTAAGTTGTTCATAATTATCCCTATTATCTATTTAATTTCTGTAGAGTCTGTAATGATATTCCCTCAATCATTCCTAATATTGGTGATTTGCATATTCTCTAATTTTTCCTGATCCATCTAATTTAGAATGTTTTCTCACTAAGTAAATTCTTCATTAACCATCGAGTTTTTTAGAAGTGTGTTGCTTAATTTGTGAACACTGTAGATTTTTCTAGGTATTTTATGGAAAATTATTGTGTTTTTTAAAATGTATAGCTTAATGCCCTTATGTTCAGAGAATATATTTTAAATGATTTTAACATTTAATTTATTGAGATTTATTTCATGACCCAAAATGTGGTCTATTTTGTGAATGTTGCAGATAATTTGGAAATAATTATTCTCCTTGTAATTTTTTTTTTTTTAGATTTCTATGTCAATTAGGGTAAATTGATTGGTTGTGGTGTTTTCTATATTCTATAATATATTCATTACCTGTATGCCTGTTTATATTGTCCATCAGCTCTTGAATACGCTATTGGGTTGTTGTTTTACTTTTTTTGCTTCTTTTTTTCAGTTTGGATAATTTCCATTGAACTAACCTTCAGTTCTCTCTTTCCTCAGCTCTATCAAGTGTCATGAAAATTCCATCAAAGGGACTCTTAATTTCTGATATGGTGCTTTTGTTTTCTAGAATTTCCTTTTGACTCTTTTCTAGACTAGGAAGTGTTTTAATTTAATTTCTTATGTTTATTTGTCTGTCTATCTTTATTGAAGTATAGTTGATTTAAATACTGTGTTAGGTTGCTTTCATAACTTGACAATTGTAAATAATGCTGCTATGCACATTGGATTGCATGCATCTTTTCAAATTAGTATTTTTGTTTTTTTCTAGATAAATAGGGATGGAATTGCTGGATCATATGGTAGTTCTATTTTTTGTGTTTAAAGTAACATCCATACTGTTTTCCAAAGAGGTTATACCAACTTACATTCTCAAAAAAAGTGTAAAAGTGTTCCCTTTTCTCCACATCCTTTCCAGAATGTATTATTGTAGAATTCTTGATAATAGCCATTGTGACAGGTGTGGGTGATAACTCACTGTGGTTTTGATTTTCATTTCTTTAATAATTACTGATATTGAGCCTCTTTCATTTGCCTGTTGTCCATTTGTATGTCTTCTTTGGAAAAATATCTATTTAAGTCTTCTGCCTATTTTTTCTCTTTTGAATTTTTAAATTTTATTTTATTTATTTCTTCATACAGCTGGTTCTTATTAGTTATCCATTATATACCTGTTAGTGTATATATGTCAATCCCAAACTCCCAATTCATCACAACCCCCCCAAATCCCCCGCCTTAGTGTCCATACGTTTGTTCACTACATCTGTGTCTCTATTTCTGCCCTGCAAACCAGTTCATTTGTATGATTTTTCTAGGTTCCACATATATGCGTTAATATACAATATTGTTTTTCTCTTTCTGACATACTTCATTCTGTATGACAGTCTCTAGATCCATCCACATCTCTAAAATTGACCCAATTTCATCCCTTTATATGGCTGAGTAATATTCCATTGAATATATATACCACAGTTTCTGTATCCATTCATCTGTCAATGGACATTTAGGTTGCTTCCATGACCTGTCTATTGTAAATAGTGCTGCAATGAATATTGGGGTGCATGTGTCTTTTTCAATTATAGTTTTCTCAGGGTATATGCCCAGTAGTGGGATTGCTGGGTCATATGGTAATTCTATTTTTAGTTTTTTAAGGAAACTCCGTACTGTTCTCCATAGTGACTGTATCAATTTACATTCCCACCAACAGTGCAAGAGGGTTCCCTTTTCTCCACACCCTTTCCAGCATTTGTTGTTTGTAGATTTTCTGATGATGCCCATACTAACTGGTGTGAGGTGATATCTCATTGTAGATTTGATTTGCATTTCTCTAATAATTAGTGATGTTGAGCAGCTTGTCATGTGCTTCATGGTCATCTGTATGTCTTCTTCAGAGAAATGCCTATTTAGGTCTTCTACCCATTTTTTGATTGGATTATTTGTTTCTTTAATATTGAGCTGCATAAGCTATTTATATACTTTGGAGATTAGTCCTTTATACGTTGATTTGTTTGCAAATATTTTCTCCCATTCTGAGGGTTGCCTTTTCGTCTTGTTTGTAGTTTCCTTCGCTGTGCAAAAGCTTTTAAGTTTCATTAGGTCCTCTTTGTTTATTTTTGTTTTTATTTCCATTACTCTAGGAGGTGGATCTAAAAAGATCTTGCTGTGATTTATGTCAAAGAGTGTTCTTCCTATGCTTTCCTCTGAGTTTTATAGTGTCCAGTCTTACATTTATGTCTCTAATCCATTTTGAGTTTAGTTTTGTATATGGTGTTAGGGAGTGTTCTAATTTCAATTTCATTCTTTTACATGTAGCTGTCCAGCTTTCCCAGCACCACTTATTGAAGAAACTGTCTTTCTCCATTGTATATCTCTGCCTCCTTTGTCATAGATTAGTTGACCATAGGTGCATGGGTTTACCTCTGGGCTTTCTATCCTGCTCCAATGATCTATATTTCTGTTTTTGTGCCAGTACCATATTGTCTTGATTACTATAGCTTTGTAGTTTAGTCTGAAATCAGAGAGTCTGATTCCTCCAGCTCCGTTTTTATCCCTCAAGACTTCTTTGGGTATTCAGGGTCTTATTTGTCTACATACAAATTTTAAGATTTTTTGTTCTAGTTCTGTAAAAAATGCCATTGGTAGTTTGATGGGGATTGCATTGAATCTGTAGATCGCTTTAGGTTGTATAGTCATTTTCACAATATTGATTCTTCCAATCCAAGAACATGGTATATCTCTCCATCTGTTGGTATCATCTTTAATTTCTTTCATCAGTGTCTTATAGTTTTCTGCATACAGGTCTTTTGTCTCCCTAGGTAGGTTTATTCCTAGGTATTTTATTTTTTTGTTGCAATGGTAAATGGCAGTGTTTCCTTAATTTCTCTTCAGATTTGCCATCATTAGTGTATAGGAATGCAAGAGATTTCTGTGCATTAATTTTGTATCCTGCAACTTTACCAAATTCATTGTTTAGCTCTAGTAGTTCTCTGGTGGCATCTTTAGAATTCTTTATGTATAGTATCATGTCATCTGCAAACAGTGACAGTTTTACTTCTTCTTTTCCAATCAGTATTCCTTTTATTTATTTTACTTCTCTGACTGCCATGGCTAGGACTTCCAAAACTATGTTGAATAATAGTGGCAAGAGTGGACATCCTTGTGCTGTTCTTGATCTTAGAGAAAATGCTTTCAGTTTTTCATCACTGAGAATGTTTGCTGTGGGTTTGTTGTATATGGCTGTTATTATGTTGAGGTAGATTCCCTCTATGCCCACTTTCTGGAGAGTTTTATTCATAAATGGGTGTTGAATTTTGTCAAAAGGATTTTCTGCATCTATTGAGATGATCATATGGTTTTTGTTCTTCAGTTTGTTAAAATGTTGTAACACATTGAATGATTTGCTTATATTGAAGAATCCTTGCATCCCTGGGATAAATCCCACTTGATCATGGTGTATGACCCTTTTAATGTGTTGTTCTGTTTGCTAGTATTTTGTTAAGGATTTTGCATCTATTTTCAACAGCAATATTGGTCTGTAATTTTCTTTTTCTGTAGTATCTTTGTCTGGTTTTGGTATCAGGGTAATGGTGGCCTCATAGAATGAGTTTGGGCATGTTCTTCCTCTGCAAATTTTTGGAAGAGTTTGAGAAGGATGGGTGTTAGGTCTTCTCTAAATGTTTGATAGAATTCACTTGTGAAGCCATCTGGTCCTGGACTTTTTTTTATTGGAAGATTTCTAATCACAGTCTCAATTTCGTTACTTGTGATTGGTCTGTTCATATTTTCTATTCCTTCCTGGTTCAGTCTTGGAAGATTATACCTTTGTAAGAATTTGCCCTTTTTTTCCAGGTTGTCCATTTTATTGACATAGAGTTGCTTGTAGTAGTCTCTTGTTATGCTTTGTATTTCTGCAGTGTTCATTTTAAGTTCTCCTTTTTCATTTCTAATTTTATTCATTTGAGTCCTCTTCCTCTTTTTCTTGATGAATCTGGCCAAAGGTTTATCAATCTCAAACAACCAACTTTTATTTTTATTGATCTTTGCTATTGTTTTCTTTGTTTCTATTTCATTTATTTATGCTCTGATCTTTATGATTTCTTTCCTTTTACTAACTTTGGGTTTTGTTTGTTCTTCTTTCTCTAGTTCCTTTAGGTATAAGGTTAGATTTTCTATGTGAGATATTTCTTGTTTCTTGAGGTAGGCTTGTGTTTCTATAAACTTCCCTCTTAGAACGGTTTTTGCTGCATCCTATTGGTTTCTGATCACCGTGTTTTTGCTGTAATTTGTTTCTAGGTATTTTTTGATCTCCTCGTTGATTTCGTCAGTGATCTCCTGGTTATTTAGTAATGTGTTGTTTAGCTTCTATGTGTTTGTGTTTTTTACATTTTTCCCTGTTATTGATTTGTAATCTCATAGCATCATGGTCAGAAAAGATGCTTGATATAATTTCAATTTTCTTGAGTTTACTGAGGCTTGATTTGTGACCCAAGATGTGATCTATCCTGGAGAACATTCCATGCGCACTTGAGAAGAAAGTGTACTCTGCTGTTTTTGGATGGAATGTCCTATAAATATTGATTTAATCTATCTAGTCTATTTTTTCATTTAAAGCTTCTGTTTCCTTATTAATTTTCTCTTTAGTTGATCTGTCCATTTGTTTAAATGAGGTGTTATTTAAAATCGCCCACTATTATTTTGTTACTGTCCATTTCCCCCTTTATGGTTTTTAGTATTTGCCTTATGTATTGAGGTGCATATATATGCACTTATGGTTGGGTGCATATATATTTATAATTTTTATATTTTCCTCTTGGATTGATCCTTTGATCATTATGTAGTGTCCTTCCTTGTCAATTCTTTAGTTTAAAGTCTATATTATCAGATATGAGTATTGCTACTCCAGCTTTCTTTTGATTTCCATTTGCATGGAATATCATTTTCCATCCCCTCACTTTCAGTCAGTATGTGTCCCTAGGTCTGAATTGGGTCTCTTGTAGACAGCATATATATCGGTCCTATTTTTGTATTCATTTATTGAGCTTTTGTCTTTTGGTTAGAGCATTTAATCCATTTACATTTAAGGTAATTATCGATATGTATGTTCCTATTACCATTTTCTTAATTGCTATGGGTTTTTTCTTGTAAGTCCTTTTCTTCTCTATTCTTTCCCACTTAGAGAAGGTTCTTTAGTGTTTGTTGTAGAGCTGGTTTAGCAATGCTGAATTCTCTTAGCTTTTGCTTGTCTGTAATGCTTTTGATTCCTCTGTCGATTCTGAATGAGATGTTTGCTGGGTAGAGTAGTATTGGTTGTAGGTTCTTCCCTTTCTTCACTTTGAATATATCATGCCACTCCCTTCTGGCCTGTAGAGTTTCTGCTGAGAAATCAGCTGATAACCTTATGGGAGTTCTCTTGTATGTTATTTGTCATTTTTCCCTTGTTGCTTTCAATAATATTTCTTTGTCTTTAATTTTTGTCAGTTTAATTACTATGTGTGTCAATGTGTTTCTCCTTGTGTTTATCCTGCCTGGGACTCTCTGCACTTCCTGGACTTGGATGGCTATTTCCTTTCCCATGTTAGGGAAATTTCCGACTATAGTCTCTTCAAATATTTTCTCAAGTCTTTTCTCTCTCTTCTCCTTCTGCAGCCCCTATAATGGAAATGTTGGTGTGTTTAATGTTGTCCCAGAAGTCTCTTAGGCTGTCTTCATTTCTTTCCATTCTTATTTCTTTATTCTGTTCTGCAGCAGTGAATTCCACCATTCTGTCTTCCAGGTCTCTCCTCCGTTCTTCTGCGTCAGTTATTCAGCTATTGATTCCTCTAGTGTATTTTTAATTTCAGTTATTGTATTGTTCATCTCTGTTTGTTTATTCTTTAATTCTTCTAGGTGTTTGTTCTTTAATTCTTCTAGGTCTTTTTTAAACATTTCTTGCATCTTCTGAATCTTTCCCTCCATTCTTTTTCTGAGGTCCTGTATCATTTTCACTATCATTATTCTGAATTGTTTCTCTGGAAGATTCTCTATCTCCACCTATTTAGTTGTTTTTCTGGGGTCTTATTTTTTTCCTTCATCTGGTACATAGCCCTCTGCCTTTTCATCTTGTCTCTTTCTGTGAATGTGGTTTTTGTTCCACAGGCTGCAGGATTGTAAGTCTTCTTGCTTCTGCTGTCTGTCCTCTGGTGGATAAGGCTATCTAAGAGGCTTTTGCAACTTTACTGATGGGAGGGAGTGGTCTCTTCTGCCTAATTTTTGATTGAATTCTTTGTTGTTTTGATATTGAGTTGTATGAGCTGTCTGTATATTTTGGATATTAAACCCTATTGGTTACATAATTTGCAAATATTTTCTCCCATTCTGTAGATTGTCTTTTCATTTTGTTTATGGTTTCCTTTGCTGTGCAAAAGCTTTTAAATTTGATTAGGTGTCATTTTTATTTTTGCTTTTATTTCTTTTGCCTTGGGAGACTGATCTAAGAACATCTGGCTATGACTTATGTCAAAGAATGTTTCATCTATGTTCTCTTCTAGGAGTTTCATGGCATTATGTCTTACATTTAGATATTTAAACCATTTTGAGTTTATCTTTGTATATGATGTGAGGGGATGTTCTAATTCCATTGTTTTACATGTAGCTGTCCAGCTTTTCCAACACTAGTAGTTGAAGAGACTCTCTTTTCTCCATTGTGTATTTTTGCTTCCGTTGTCATAGATTAATTGACCATAGGTGTGTGGGTGTATTTCTGGGCTTTTTATTCTGTTCCATTGATCTATGTGTCTGTTTTTGTGCAATTTCCACACTGTTTTGATTACTTTAGCTTTGTAGTATAGTTTCAAGTCAGGGATCATGATACCTCCAGCTTTGTTCTTTTTCCTCAGGATTGCTTTGGAAATTCTGTGTCTTTTGTGGTTCTGTATAAATTTTAGGATGGCTTGTTCTAGTTCTGCAAAAAATGTTTTGGGTATTTTGATAGGGATTGCATTAAAATCTGTAGATTGCTTTGGCTACCCATTTTGGACAATTTAGCCATACTAACTTTTCCAATCCAAAGACATAGAATTAAAGTTTCCTACTATTATTGTATTATTGTTAATTTCTCCTGTTATATTTGTTAGTATTTCCTTTATATATTTAGGTACTCTTATATTGGGTGCATATATGTTAATAAGCATAATAATATCCTCTTCTTGTATTAACCCCTTTATCATATATATCATTATATAATGCCCTTATTTGTCTTTCTTTATGGGCTTTGTTTTGAAGTCTATATTGTCCAATATGAGTATTGCTACTCCTGATTTCTTGTCATTTTCATTTGCCTAAAATATCTTTTTCCATCCCCTCACTTTCAGTCTGTGTATCTTTCACTGTGAAGTGAGTCTTATAGAGGAAGAATATTGCATGTTCTTTTATTTTATTTAATCCTATCGACCACTCTATGTTTTTTGATTGGAACATTCAGTCAATTGATGTTTAAAGTAATTATAGATAGGTATGTACTTATTGCCACTTAATTCCTTGTTTTCAAGTTGTTTTTGCAGTTCTTTGTTTATTTCTTTTAGTTTTTCCTTTTGTGGTTTGATGATATTCTTTTGTAGTATGTTTGAATTCCTTTCATTTTGTTTTTTGTAAATCTATTAAGTTTTTCATTTGTGGTTACCATGGGATCATATATGTTGATCCATAAATATATCTATTAGAGTGGCCAAAAATTCATTCTGTTTTAAGCAAAAATAAAAGACACATTATTCATTTTCACCAAGAACTTTATTGAACAACCTATTAATTAACCAAACAAACTTTTTGGCCAACCCAATCCTTGCTTTAAACTGATAATCATTCAAGCTCAAACACATTCTAAATAATGGCATTTTTATACTCTCTGCTCCTACATCTGATTTTGATTTCCTATTTTACATTTTCATGTTTATCCTTTTTTTTTTTTTTTTTTTTGGATGCGGGCCTCTCACTGTTGTGGCCTCTCCCGTTGCCAAGCACAGGCTACAGATGCGCAGGCTTAGCGGCCATGGCTCACGGATCCAGCTGCTCCGTGGCATGTGGGATCTTCCCAGACCGGGGCATGAACCTATGTGTCCTACATCAGAAGGTGGAGTCTCAACCACTGCGCCACCAGGGAAGCCCCATGCTTATCCTTTTAGTGTTTATTGTTGTTGTAATCTCTTTTACAATTTTTTTTGTTTGCTTTTTAATCTACATACTGGCTTACTGAAGTGAAGTTCATTCCTTATCAGATATTTGTTCTTCCTATTGTGATTTTTCCCTTTCCTATAGATTCTGTCTTCTTTTCTATTTAGAGAAGAACTTTCAGTATTTCTTTTAGAGTAAGTGTAGTATTGTTGAATCCTTTAATTTTTGTTTGTCTGAGAAGTTCTTTATCATTCCTTTTATTCTAAATGATAATTTTTTTGGGTAAATTATCCTAGGTTGCACTTTTCCCCTTTTAGGACTTTGAATATATTATGCCACTCTCTCTGACCTGGAAAGTTTCTGCAGAGAAATCAGCTGATAGTCCTATGGGTGTTCCCTTGTAACTGACTCTTTGTTTTTTCTCTCTTTGCCTTTAGAATTCTCTCTTGATCATTAACTCTTGCAATTTTAATTATGATATGTCTGTTGTAGGTCTGTTTGTGTTCATCTTTTGGGGATCCTCTGAGCTTCTTCTACCTGGGTATCTGTTTTTTTCTTCAGATTTGGGAATTTTTCAGAACTAATTTCTTCAAATACTTTTTCCTTTTTGTTCTCCTTCTCTCTCTTTCTTCCTTGTGGAACCCATATTATGCATAGGTAGACACGTTTTATATTATCTCACAGCTCTTGTATGTTGCTTTCATTTTTTTTTTTTTATTTGTCTTTCTTTTAGCTGTTCTGATTGGGTGATTTCCATTATTCTATCTTCTTGATTACTTATTCATTCTTCTGTGTCATTTAGTAAGCTATTCATTGCTGTTTGATTGCTTTATATCTCAGAAATTGAATTATCTATTTTTGATTGTTTCTGTTTTGTCTTTATAGTTTCTAGTTCCTTGTTGCAGTGATCCACAAGATTATCTATCAAGATAATCTTTTTTTTAATCCAGGTAATTTTTTTTCTTTACCACCTTTTTGTACTCAGTATATGGTATACTGATGAGCTCTTTTTCATTATGTATTCTTTCATGGGATTTCTGTTGCTCTTTTAATTGGGAGTACTTCCTCTACTTTTTCATTTTCCTTAACTTTCTCTGTCTCTGTGAATTTAGGAGAAACAGTTATTTATTTTGGTCTTGAAGGAGCGTTTTATGTGGGTGTGTCCTTGTGTAAGCTGTGTGTTCAATGTTTTTGGTGCAAGAGTTGGTTTTGATATGGACTTCAGCCACATCTTTCCTCAGGGTGTACTGGCCACTATCACTTTGATTGGGGTAGTGATTGGTGTTGGAATATCTAAAGCTTGTGCAGAGTGTGAGGCGAGACTTCCTCTATGCTCTGTGGATGTTGCTGTCCTATCAGGGTCCTGGTCTGCCCCCTAGATGTTGGAGTAGAAGCCCTGAGGTTTGGACTCAATCAGGCTCCATTCCCCTTGAGTGTGTGCTCTGCCCAAAAGGAGGGGTTTTCCGCAGCAAGTGAGTCCTACATGCTAAAAGAGGAATGATGTGCCACCTGTGTAGGCATCCACAGCTCTGCTCACATGCAGTCCAAGGTCACGTCCCTTCCCCTGTTGTGGTTGTCTCAGACCTAGTGTAAGCTTACAACATGGAGTGGGTGGGGTCAGAGTATCTGCTAGGCTGGCACTGGGGTTAAAGGCATCATGGCTGCAGGAATTGAGGTGGCCATGCTGATGGCAGATATCTGGGCTGCCTTTATGGCAGTCTTCTCTCAGAACCTGTTTGCCCCAGATCCTGCACCAAGCTGTAGTGTTCAGTGGGTGGGGCTAGAGAATTCCCTTGGTTGGGAGATGTGGTCTGGAGTGGGGACCCAGGTATGGCCACCACCACCCAAACTGGACTACACCCCAGGCCCATGGGCAGTCTGCATGGCTAGACCCAGATCCTCTGCCAGCTGTGGTGTGGAGAGATCAGGGTTGAGGTGTTTGCTCTACTTGGATTGGGAAGCACAGTGAGGCAGCAGCTACGAGTGCAGCGCTTTCTCTACTTCGATTGTTGGCAAGCCAGCACCTACACCTACACCTACATCTAAGCTTCCCTAGCCCTCCTATCTATCCCTGCAGTTCTCCCAGCAGCCAAGCAAGCTTGTCTCTTCTGTGTAGGAACCCAGGACTGGAATGCCCAGTCTGTAGCTTGACCTGCTTGCTTTCCAGGGTGAGGGTTCACCTGTGTAGAGCTTTTCTTTCTTTCACATCCATCCTGGGGTGGAGGTCCCAACCCTATGCCTTTTTTCTATACTACCTGGTTATGTGGAAATCTTTCTTGCAGTTTTGTGTGTATAGGAGTTCTTTTTGCCAGTTTCTAGCTAGTTTTCCATGAGAATTGTCCCACATGTAGGTGTATTTTTGATGTGTTTGTGAGGAGTGGTGAGCTTCATGTCCTCCTACTCTGCCATCTTGATTCAATCTCCTCCATTTGATTCTTTATTAAAGTTTCCATCTCTGTTCAAATTCCCCATCTGTTCATGCATGTTTTTCACCCTAAATGATTCAATATATTAATCATAGTTATGTTAAAATCTTTAATATTTTCAATACTTTCGTTTGCCTCTGGGTCTCGTTTTTTGGTTGTTTGTTTGTTTATTTTGTTTTACTGTTTATTCCGCCTTGCCATGCATTATACCCTTGTGCTGTGTTTTTGAGAATGTCTCGTAATTTTTGATAGACTGCTAGATATTGTAAGTAAAAGAACAATAGAGGCTGAGGTAACTAATATTTACACCTAGAAATGTGCAAACCTCTTTTTTTTTTCTTGACATTAAGAGGTCAGTCTTGAAGTTGAGCTGAGTGTGGGTTTCTGGTTGTCCTAGTTCTCTTCAGGGAACCAGAGGCTTCACATTTCTTTGGTTGTATGCAGCTAATGTCTTGTGCAGAATATGAGGTCTGGAGTATTGAGGAGTATTTCTTAGCATTTCTGTTACTCCCCAACAAGTCCTACGTGTATTTGTCATAGAAGAAGTCTCTTTCTCTCTCTTCTTTTACCTCTTCCCCAGCAATAAACTCTTCTTCCTTTTTTACTCATTGTAGGAGAGTGTCTTAGTTCTCTTGCTTTCTCACTGGTAGACCTTTTCCACCA
This sequence comes from Neophocaena asiaeorientalis asiaeorientalis, assembly GCF_003031525.2. Classification (NCBI taxonomy): domain Eukaryota; kingdom Metazoa; phylum Chordata; class Mammalia; order Artiodactyla; family Phocoenidae; genus Neophocaena; species Neophocaena asiaeorientalis. The sequence continues at coordinate 2,311,176 of NW_020172369.1, forward strand.
GTGCCTCATTGGTAGAGTGCCCTCAGCATTCTTGCTCTTCCCACAGTGGTAGCAGAATTCTGTTTCATATCAGTGCAGGGTCCTAGATCTGAGCTGATTTTTCTTCTCCACACCTCTCCTCTCATGCATTGCCTATGGTAGCAGAACTCCTCACAGTAAATTTCACGTTGATCAGAGTGGGTGGAGGTACAAGCAAGTTTCCTGTTCCTTCTCTAGTAGGTCATTGAATCACACTTGAGTAGACATAAATAAAATCATAACCTTTCTGAATTTTACCTGTGATAAACTTAGTGAGATAATGATTGCTGGATGATATGTTTAAAATAATTTGAGGCAAATTTCTAGTGCCTGGGCTCCTATATCACTTATCCTCGATTTTTAAAATGGTGTGCTCATTAAAGTACTTGATTCCTCAAAAAGCTTATGGAGTGTATTTTTTATAAACAATTAGTGCAGTGAAGAGGAAAAAATCAGCCAACAATACCATGTTTTCAAACAATAGTCTAATAAAAAATCTCAAATAATTTTATTGACAAAAATTCTGGAGGTAATAGACCTTGCCTCAAAAACTGAAGTTAAATTTATAGTGCTAATGAATAAATGAAATTCCTAGTTGGTAAGCAATTATCCTAAGGGGAAAAGCCAGGGTAATGGGTGCCAGTTGGCAAGTGGTACCCTTGTTGGCAGTCTCGGTCAATGATACAAACTGAATCAACATCCTCACTGAACTATCATCTCACCCATAGAGGTGTTCTGTATACAACATGGTTGACACATTTTTTATAAGAGTACTGGGAAGTTCTTTTGCTACACCTATTCTGTATCTATTCTGTGAACACACAATAAAAAGTAAATAAAGATAATTTCACTTCATTAAAATATATTTTGTATCTAGAAACACTTGTGTGTGTACTTTAACAAATTTTATTGACATGTTCAATATGTTCTTTAAAAATGTGAACATTATTACACAAATAGATTTAGTTCTTTTAAAAATTATATACTTTACTTACCCATAAATCCTAAGCTAAATTCATGTCAAAATTTTGGAAACAAATGTTTATTTTATTGAAGTTAAATAAATTTCACTTGCTAAATTCTAGAGAACAGTCATCTTATAAAAAAGTAACAGAAAAACCTCCAGCAGGAGGAAGAGTTTAACAAGTTAAGTCTGACCCAAATCGATAGGCTCTAAGCACAGAACAGCTGAGCTACATATTTGTAATATTGTGTGAGGCAGGTACTAGAATAAAGGATGTCACAGAAGGAAGGGCAAAATAACTTAACTCCTAGTAGGTAAACTGAACTCCAAACTGATTTGCTGAGCTCAAAAAAGACACTTCTACTGTGGAGAACTGACATATTTACATTTTGAAATAAAGACAGTAACAGAAGGGGAAAGTTTTTTTTTAAAAAATATTTTCTTGAAATATAGTTGATTTGCAATGTTGTGTTAATTCCTGATATACAGCAAAGTGAGTCAGTTATGTGGAAATATATACATTCTTTTTCATATTCTTTTCCATTATGGTTTATCAAAGGATATTGAATACAGTTTCTTGTGCTATACAGTAAGACCTTGTTGTTTATCCATTCTGTATATAATAGTTTGCATCTGCTAATCCTAAACTCCTAATCAATCCCTCCCTCACCATCCCCTCCCTTGGCAATCACAAATCTGTTCTTTATATCTGTGAGTTTGTTTCTGTTTCATAGATATGTTCATCTGTGTTGTATTTTAGATTCCACATGTAAGTGATATCATATATGGTATTTGTCTTTCTTTTTCTGACTTATTTCACTTAGTATTATAATCTCTAGGTCCACCCATGTTGCTACAAATGACTTTATTTCATACTTTTTTATGGCTGAGTAGTATTCCATTGTATATATGTACTACATCTTCTTTATCCATCCATCAATGGACATTTATGTTGTTTCCATGTCTTGGCTATTTATTGTAAATACTGGTGCTATGAACATAAGGGTACATGTATCTTTGTGAATTATAGTTTTGTTGGGATATATGCCCAGGAGTGGGATTGCTGGATCATATGGCAACTTTATTTTTAATTTTTTGAAGAACCTCCATTGTGTTTTCCATAGTGGCTGCACCAATTTACATTCCCATCAACAGTGTAGGAGGTTTTCCTTTTCTCCACACCCTCTCCAGCATTTGTTATTTGTAGACTTCTCAATGATGGTCGTTCTGACTGGTGTGTGTGTGTGTGTGTGTGTGTGTGTGTGTGTGTGTTTAACCTAGCATAAACATGCCATTGTTCCTTTCCAAGATGCATTTAACACCATCAGTGCTTCATCTGGATCAAAATTCTGTGGCCAATCCTCAAATCTGCTGTTTGTACCTGGAGGTAACTGGATTCATTGAGATTGACTAGGTTAGTCACAGAAGGAGCTTGAATCTCAGTGACATTATTTGTGTTGCTTCCTGCAACTGTGTATCCAAAATAATTATTAATATCAAGTATAACTTTTACTTAGAGCAATTTTATTTACTATCTGTTAACTTTTATATAAATGGAAGATGGGTAGATAGAAAAGTAAAATATATATGCATACCAGAAAAATAGATAAAAAGAGTTAAATATGTAAAAAATATAGTGATATTAAAAAATCATTTTCCTTAAAGTGGTTTCATTTGCCTTTCTTAATTTTTTTCTATGCATATGCGCTCATCTATTTTATATAAAAACAGCAAAAAATGTATATTTCTTGCCATGATGATTATTTTTTTTTTCACTGAACAATTTCTTGAAAACATCTTTTTCATGACAATATTATCACAACGTCATTTATATATATATATATATATATATATATATTCACACATAGGATGGGATGGACATCTGTTTAGCTGAATTTTTGCATCCATCATTTCCTTAAGCTAATTTTAAGGTAGATGTAAAGTGTAAGTTGAAGCTTTGAGTCTACATTAAAAATTCATATAT
>NW_020172369.1:2314157-2321330 GCF_003031525.2 Neophocaena asiaeorientalis asiaeorientalis
TATATATATATATAATTTCAAATGTGAATGTTTTAAGATCATGGACCATGTAACTTCATTTATCTCTACACAGGACCTGGCACACAGTACCCAAACATTAAATGGAGGCAATTATTTGTTTCAATATCACTGACAGAATCTGGAAATTAAATTACTTTGAATGTAAGATAAACTTTATAAATTATTGTTAAGATTTAAAGAAAAAATCAGACTCAGCTCTCTCATCCTGATTATGATCAATTATTTGAAGAATTTGAAAGAAAATAGACTTTTACTCAGGAGTTTATAAAGGAAACCAGGTAGGATATGATCTTGGCTACTGAGCACCTTGAAAAAGAAGTTGTTCTAAACATGCAGATATCCCAAATATACAAACATCTTTATGATTTAACTAATTTCAGACAATTTCTTTTTTAAAATGTACAAGCACAGTTTTTTGTTTGTTTTGTTTTGTTTTGTTTCTTCTTATTAGTGTGTATTGTCGTAGATAATACATACATGTAACTTGAAATGATGGCTAGAGATTGGCATACACTAACTCAAGTTAGTGAAGTTTTTTGAACATCCTATGTAGGATGTTAGCTGTTTTGGGATGTTGCAGGATGAATAACCTGTATCTGTCAAAGTCATTTTAACATAGTAGAAAAGAAGGAGAAGCCACAAAACTATGATATTAGGTAGAATTTAATGAGTCACAAGAAAAGTGATTAGTTAAGGTTAGGATACATTTCAAGGAGGAAGAATCAATTTTGTTAAAGAATGGCTAAGATTCTGAGAACAAACAGGACTGGAGATTGGGTTACCAGGTAAAATACAGGTCTCTCAGTTAAAGGAGCATTTCAGAGAAACAATAAATATTATTTTAGAATAAGTATGACCTATGTAATATATCGGACAAACCTATTATTAAAAAAAAAAAATCATTTATCTGAAATTGAAATTTAACTGGTGTTTTGTATTTTTATTTGCTAAATATGGCAATCCTAGTAAGAGAGGATTCCAAATAAAGTAAACTGTATTATAAAATACAGGAGTTTGGTGAAGAGCAGGGATTATTTGGGAAAAAGCATTCAATTCAATTCAACAGAGAAGCCATGCTGATAGATGGGTAGCATCAGAAGAGCTAAGTTCACGTCCTGGTTCCAACACTTGATTAACTGAATAATATTAGACAAATTGAGTAACATCTTGGGCTTCCCTGGTGGCGCAGTGGTTGAGAGTCCGCCTGCCAATGCAGGGGACACGGGTTCGTGCCCCAGTCCGGGAAGATCCCACATGCCGCGGAGTGGCTGGGCGCGTGAGCCATGGCTGCTGAGCCTGCACGTCCGGAGCCTGTGCTCCGTGACAGGAGAGGCCACAACAGTGAGAGGCCCACGTACCGGTAAAAAATAAATAAATAAATAAATAAAAAATTGAGTAACATCTTAGTTTTGATTCAGTTCTGTTTCTCCTTAATGCAAATATTAGTTACTACCCTACTTTTCTCACATCTTTGTGAACATAATGAGATAAGATGCATGACCGTATTTGGTGAGTGTTGGAAGCTGTATGAATTTTCGTTACCATCAGGGCCATAGTATGGGGGCAAGAGTAGAATTTGACTTCTAAATGTAAAACAAGAAACCTTAAATAAAGTTAACACTTGACATAGGCAGAAGTGATATTTAAAATATTTGACAATTGGTATGACAAGGCACTGAGCAATCTGAATAGATACCATAAAGAATCTGATTCTTTTCTCCTTTTTCACCCTTGTCTGTCTTGTTATATACCTGACTTTCCGTGTGGTGTGCAAGTGCCAGAGATTGATTGCAGAAAGGGGGAAGAAGAAAAAGGAGGTTTACAACTTAACATCAAGACTGATAGTGCAAATTTTACTGGGGGAGATGGGGGAGATGGTGGAAGAGTAAGACACGGAGATCACCTTCTTCCCCACAGATACACCAGAAATATATCTACACGTGGAACTGCTCCTACAGAACACCTACTGAACGCTGACAGAAGACCTCAGACTTCCCAAAATTCAAGAAACTCCCCACATACCCGGGTAGGGCAAAAGAAAAAAAGAATAAACAGAGAAAAAAGAATAGGGACAGGACCTGCACCAGTGGGAGGGAGCTGTGAAGGAGGAAAGGTTTCTACACACTAGAAGCCCATTCGCAGGCAGAGACTGCAGATGGCAGAGGGGGGAGCTTCAGGGCCACGGAGGAGAATGCAGCCACAGGAGTGCAGAGGGCAAAGCAGAGAGATTCCCACACAGACGATCAGTGCAGACCAGCACTCACCAGCCCGAGAGGCTTGTCTGCTCACCCGCCGGGGCGGGCGGTGTTGGGAGCTGAGGCTTCGGCTTTGGTTGGAGCACAGGGAGAGGACTGGTGGTGTGAACACAGCCTGAATGGGTTAGTGCACCATGCCTAGCCGGAAGGGAGTCCGGGGAAAAGTCTAGACATGCAGGAGAGGCAAGAGTCTTTTTCTTCCCTCTTTGTTTCCTGGTGTGCGAGGAGAGCAGATTAAGAGCGCTTCTTAAAGGAGCTCCAGAGACTGGCGCAAGCCGCGGCTAAAAGCGCGGACCCCAGAGACGGGCATGAGACACTAAGGCTGTTGCTGCCACCACCAAGAAGCCAGTGTGTGAGCACAGGTCACTATCCACACCCCCCTTCCGGGGAGACTGTGTAGCCCGCCACTGCCACGGTCCCAGGATCCAGGGACAACTTCCCCGCGAGAACGCAGAGCACGACTCAGGCTGGTGCATCACGCTGGCCTCTGCTGCCACAGACTCACCCCGCATCCATGTCCCTCCCTCCCCTCGGCCTGAATGAGCCGGAGCCCCCGAATCTGTGGCTCCTTTAACCCTGTCCTGACTGAGCGAAGAACAGATGCCCTCAGGCAACCTACACGCAGAGGCAGTGCCAAATTCAAAGCTGAAACCCGGGAGCTATGTGAACAAAGAAGAGAAAGGATGGTGCACAAGAGACCTCTCAGCTCCATGTAATATCAAAAGGCGAATATCTCCCAGAGATCTCCATCTCAACACCAACACCCAGCTTCACTCAACAACCAGCAAGCTACAGTGCTGGACACCCTATGCCAAACAACTAGCAAAACAGGAACACAAACACACCCATTAGCAGAGAAGCTGCCCAAAATCATAATAAGTCCACAGACACCCCAAAACACACCACCAGACATGGACCTACCCACCAGAAAGACAAGATCCAGCTTCATCCACCAGAACACAGGCACTACTGGTCCCCTCCACCCGGAAGCCTACACAACCCACTGAACCAACCTTAGTCACTGGGGACAGACACCAAAAACAACGGGAACTATGAACCTGCAGCCTGCAAAAAGGAGACCACAAACACAGTAAGATAAGCAAAATAAGAATACAGAAAAACACAAAGCAGAGGAAGCAGCAAGATAAAAACCCACCAGACCTAACAAATGCAGAGTAAATAGGCAGTCTACCTGAAAAAGAATTCAGAATAATGATAGAACAGATGATCCAAAATCTTGGAAATAGAATACACAAAATGCAAGAAACATTTAACAAGGACCTAGAAGTACTAAAGAGGAAACAAGCAACAATGAACAACAAAATAAAATAAATTAAAAATACTCTAGAAGGGATCAATAGCAGAATAACAGAGACAGAAGAATGGATAAGTGACCTGGAAGATAAAATAGTGGAAATAACTACCTCAGAGGAGAATAAAGAAAAAAGAATGAAAAGAACTGAGGACAGTCTTAGAGACCTCTGGGACAACATTAAATGCACCAACATTCGAATTATAGGGGTTCCAGAAGAAGAAGAGAAAAAGAAAGGGACTGAGAAAATATTTGAAGAGATTATAGTTGAAAACTTCCCTACCATGGGACAAGAAATAGTTAATAAATACAGGAAGCACAGAGAGTCCCATACAGGATAAATGCAAGGAGAAACACGCCAAGACACATATTAATCAAACTGTCAAAAACTAAATACAAAGTAAACATATTAAAAGCAGCAAGGGAAAAATAACACACAAGAGAATCCCCATAAGATTAACAGCTGATCTTTCAGCAGAAACTCTGCAAGCCAGAAGGGACCGGCAGGACATATTTAAAGTGATGAAGGAGAAAAACTAACAACCACAATTACTCTACCCAGAAGGATCTCATTCAGATTTGATGGAGAAATTAAAACCTTTACAGACAAGCAAAAGCTGAGACATTTCAGCCCCACCAAACCAGCATTACAACAAATGCTAAAGGATCTTCTCTAGGCAAGAAACACAAGAGAAGGAAAAGACCTATAATAACAAACCCAAAACAATTAAGAAATTGGGACTAGGAACATACATATCGATAATTATCTTAAATATAAATGGATTAAATGCTCCCATGAAAAGAAACAGACTGGCTGAATGGATACAAAAACAAGACCCATATATATGCTGTCTACAAGAGACCCACTTCAGACCTAGAGACACATACAGACTGAAAGTGAGGGGATGGAAAAAGATATTCCATGCAAATGGAAATCAAAGGAAAACTGGAGTAGCAATTCTCATATCAGACAAAAGAGATTTTAAAATAAAGACTATTAGAAGAGACAAAGAAGGACACTACATAATGATCAAGGTATTGATCCAAGTATATATGTATAACAACTGTAAATATTTATGCGGCCAACATAGGAGCACCTCAATTCATAAGGCAAATACTAACAGACATAAAAGGGGAAATTAACATTAACACATTCACAGTAGGGGACTTTAACAGACCCTTTCACCAATGGACAGATCATCCAAAATGAAAATAAACAAGGAATCACAAGCTTTAAATGATACATTAAACAAGATAGACTTAATTGCTACTTATAGGACATTCCATCCCCAAACAACAGAATACACATTTTTCTCAAGTGCTCATGGAACATTCTCCAGGATAGATCATATCTTGGATCACAAATCAAGCCTTGGTAAATTTAGGAAAATTGAAATTGTATCAAGTATCTTTTGCAACCACAACACTATGAGACTAGATATTAATTACAGGAAAAGAGCTTTAAAAAATACAAACACATGGAGGCTAAACAATACACTACTTAATAACGAAGTGATCACTGAAGAAATCAAAGAGGAAATCAAAAAATACCTAGAAACAAATGACAATGGAGACACGATGACCAAACCTATGGGATGCACCAAAAGCAGTTCTAAGAGGGAAGTTTATAGCAGTACAATCCTGCCTTAAGAATCAGGAAACATCTTGAGTAAACAACCTAAACTTGCACCTAAAACAATTAGAGAAAGAAGAAAAAAAATACACCAAAGTTAGCAGAAGGAGAGAAATCATAAAGATCAGATCAGAAATAAATGAAAAAGAAATGAAGGAAACAATAGCAAAGATCAATAAAACTAAAAGCTATTATTTGGGAAGATAAGCAACATTGATAAACTATTAGACAGATTCATCAAGGAAAAAAGGAAGAAGACTCAAATCAATAGAATTAGAAATGAAAAAGGAGAAGTAACAACTGACACTGCAGAAATACAAAAGATCATGAGAGATTACTACAAGCAACTCTATGCCAATAAAATGGACAATCTGGAAGAAATGGACACATTCTTAGAAATGCACAACCTGCCAAGACTGAGTCAGGAAGAAATAGAAAATATGAACAGACCAATCACAAGAACTGAAATTGAAACTGTGATTAAAAATCTTCCAATAAACAAAATCCCAGGACTAGAGGGCTTCACAGTCGAATTCTATCAAATATTTAGAGAAGAGCTAACAACTATCCTTCTCAAAGTCCTCCAAAATATAGCAGGGGGAGGAACTCACCCAAACGTATTCTACAAGGCCACCATCACCCTGATACCAAAACCAGACAAACAATATACACAAATCAATCAATGTGATACACCATATTAACAAATTGAAGGGGAAAAACCATATGGTCATCTCAATAGATGCAGAGAAAGCTTTCAAGAAAGTTCAACACCCATTTATGGTAAAAGCCCTCAGTAAGTAGGCATAGAGGAAATTTTCCTCAACATAATAAAGGCCATATATGACAAACCCACAGCCAATATCATCCTCAATGGTGAAAAACTGAAAGCATTTCCACTAAGATCAGGAACAAGACAAGGTTGCCCACTCTCACCACACTTATTCAACATAGTTTTGGAAGCTTTAGCAACAGTAATCAGAGATGAAAAGGACATAAAAGAATCCAAATTGGAAAAGAAGAAGTAAAGCTGTCACTGTTTGCAGATGATATGATACCATACATAGAGAATCCTAAAGATGCTATCAGTAAACTACCAGAGGTAACCAATGGATTTGGTAAAGCAGAAGGATACAAAATTAATGCACAGAAATCAAGCATTTCCACTAAGATCAGGAACAAGACAAGGTTGCCCACTCTCACCACACTTATTCAACATAGTTTTGGAAGCTTTAGCAACAGTAATCAGAGATGAAAAGGACATAAAAGAATCCAAATTGGAAAAGAAGAAGTAAAGCTGTCACTGTTTGCAGATGATATGATACCATACATAGAGAATCCTAAAGATGCTATCAGTAAACTACCAGAGGTAACCAATGGATTTGGTAAAGCAGAAGGATACAAAATTAATGCACAGAAATCTCTGGCATTCCTATACACTAATGATGACAAATCTGAAAGAGAAATCAAGAAAACACTCCCATTTACCATTGCAATAAAAAGAATAAAAACAGATGGAGAGATATACCATGTTCCTGGATTGGAAGAATCAACATTGTGAAAATGACTCCACTACCCAAAGCAATCTACAAATTCAATGCAATCCCTATCAAACTACTACTGACATTTTTCACAGAACAAGAACAAAAAAATTTCACAATTTGATTGTATGGAAACACAAAAGATCCCGAATAGTCAAAGCAATCTTGAGAACGAAATACGGAGCTAGAGGTATCAGGCTCCTTGACTTCAGACTATACTACAAAGCTACAATAATCAAGACAGTATGGTACTGGCACAAAAACAGAAATATGTACAGTGGAGATAGGACAGCCTCTTCAATAAGTGTTGCTGGGAAAATTGGACAGGTACATGTAAAAGTATGAGATTAGATCACTCCCTAACACCATGCACAAAAATAAACTCAAAATGGATTAAAGACCTAAATGTAAGGC
>NW_020172369.1:2327460-2345512 GCF_003031525.2 Neophocaena asiaeorientalis asiaeorientalis
GTCATGTACCACAATGTTCATTGCAGCTCTATTTACAATAACCAGGACATGGAAGCAACCTAAGTGTTGCTTAGTATCCATTGATGGATTAATGGAAAAAAGAAGATGTGGCACATATATACAATGGAATATTACTCAGCCTTAAAACAAAATGAAATTGAGCTATTTATAATGAGGTGGATGGACCTAGAGTCTGTCATACAGAGTGAAGTAAGTCAGAAAGAGAAAGACAAATACTATATGCTAACACATATATATGGAATTTAAGAAAAAAATGTCATGAAGAGCCTAGGGGTAAGACAGGAATAAAGACACAGACCTACTGGAGAATGGACTTGAGGATATTGGGAGGGGGAAGGGTAAGCTGTGACAAAGTGAGAGAGTGGCATGGACATATATACACTACGAAACGTAAAATAGATAGCTAGTGGGAAGCAGCCGCATATCACAGGGAGATCAGCTCAGTGCTTTGTGACTACCTAGAAGGGTGGGATAGGGAGGGTGGGAGGGAGGGAGACACAAGAAGGAAGAGATATGGGAACATATGTATATGTATAACTGATTCACTCTGTTATAAAACAGAAACTAACATACCATTTTAAAGCAATTATACTCCAATAAAAATGTAAAAAAAAAAAAAAAAAAGACTGACAATGCTTTAATTTTATCACCCCTGCAAATTCTACTCGTAATTTTAAAGCAATATTTATGTTTTCTTTTCCTAAAGAAAAATATCACATATTTATAATAGAAAATTCAGAAATATGGAGAACCAAAAAGGTATATTTGATGAGAAATAGAAATAATTTTTGATAAAATTAGCAGTCACTTAAAACTTTGGGGGAGAATTGATATCCTAACAGCAATAACAGTATATATATACAGATATACTATATACATATTATTTTAAGTCTCTCACAAATAAATGGAAAAATAAATTTAAACAATCCATTGAAAAATGGGCAAAGCATATGAAAAAATTCAAGGTAGAAGCAAAAATGGCCAGTAAACATCTAAAAAGTTGTTGAACCTCATTAAACATACATGTATAAATGAAAATTTAAAAAACTACAGTTTATGTTAAATTTAGGAAATGCTAAAGAAATAATAATATCTTTGCTGTTAAATATAAATAAAAATGGGCAATTTCTTACCTTCGTGATAGTGCAACTTAATATATCATTTTTGGAGGATAACTTGGAGTAGCTATAAAAATTTTAAAAGTACAAAGTCAAATGATTCATAATATGTGATTCCATTTCACGGGGGGAGAAAAGTCTTGCATAGACACATTTATAAGGATATTCTCTGTAATATTATTGGCAATAGTGAAAAAATTGGAGACAGCCTAAATGTCCATTATAGAGAAAAAACAAAATTAATTATAGAACATCCATATAATATCATGACATGAAGTTAATAAGGAGTGATGTAGATTTATATGCATTAATTGAATAAGTGATTATGAGCTCTTTTACCTAAAAACAACTCTTTATTTATTAATACAGATGTATCAAAATATATACTGTATTACATATACATAATACGACATAAATATTATATGACAGATATATGTTGGCTTATTATTTTAAAAAACAAAACTTTTGTTTATGTATGTGTGTGTGTGCATTTCTGTGAGATGAATGTGAGTGTTTATATATGTAAAGTGCCTTCTGGAGCTAGAAGATGAGGAAATAAGGCCTTAAAGTCATTAGGCTAAAGACAAACGAATAGCTTTGAGAACAAATTAGAACGCAATATTGAATATGCGACATCTTTTTGGATGGATGTGTGGATAGGGACAGAATAAGAAAGAGGATACGATCAAAGAAGACTGAATATTCATGCTTTGACTTTTATAAAAATAATATCTGAGGTTAAAGAGAAACTACTGAGTGTTGAAAAATAAATAGGTTTATATTAAAGTGTGTGTGGCTCTAGAAAGAATAGTTGACACTAGAGCTTTGGACTGGGGAGCCGTCTTTATAGAAACTGTAGTCTGGGAACTAGGAAGAGAAGAAAAGACTGTTGAAAACAAAAGACCCAGGAATTTATGGGATCCTGGGATGCAAGAAAGTCAAAAGTCTGAAAACTAGTAAACTGATTTATCATCTCCTGTGCTGCTTTCTCCTTACAGATAAAATTATGATCTTACTAATAGGGTTCCCCTTATTATAGTGCAGAATCTCTTTGAAGCTTAATGGTATATGTGGACTACCCTATTGCCAAGCACTCAATATTGCTTATAAAACTTTGAGAACACTGATTTAAACTTGGATACCATATCCCTCATTATTTTACTTCAATTGGTACAATCTCTCATAGTTCATATATGTATGTATTGACTACTTCATGAGTCAGTCCTTCAACAATGAAAATATAATTCATATAGCATACCTATCTTGCATGGCTTAGTCAAGGTTTCAAATGTCTATAATTAAACTAAAAAGAAGAAAACACTATCTTGTGGCAACTTCTTCAAATTACCATCAGACTTTAAAGATATCCTCCAACTACTCAAATGGCACAGCTAAGCCATCCCTTTCCACAATAAATTTCAATACTGTATGTTGCATTAAGCCATACAAGAATAATGGTGATCTGAACTAAGAAATTATTTTCAATAAGTATAGAGTGGAAAACACAGGCATTTAAGAAGTAGTTATTAAGCCTATTGAAATAATTTCAGGTTAAATTCCAAGTCTCCATCATGGGTGCCTCATAGGGTCACTAATTAAAATAAGAAATATAAAAGAAGGATAAGTTTCTGGGACATAGTTAGCTGCAGTTGCTTGCTGTAAAAAACAAAGAGAGATGTCCAGTAAACTGTTGGAGATTGAGCATGCAGAGGACAATAAAATAAAATTCCAGATTTCAGAGCTATCAGCTTCAGCCACCAGGGGAGGTGGTGGGATCAGAGTGAGAGTGTGTAAAATAAGAATAGAATAAAACATAATGTATTGGCAGTAAAAAAAAGCCCTAATCTAATGTCAGAGACTGTGATGGAATATTCAGGATGAACTACTCAAATATTGTATGTAATATATAATATTATTTATTTTGTACTTCTCCTGCTCTTTGATATTAAAAAGCTTTATGTGTTATTTTAATACCCTATGATAACCGCTATTGTCCTGAGTCTAGCCCTGTTTGTGCCTAACTAGTTGTTTAATAATTTTCTTTTTATACTTAGTAGCAATGATTTGCTAGGATTTCCAACAGAAATTATTTCATGCATATAAGTGTGGTATTTCTTACTTTAACAAGAAATATTAGCCTTAAATTTCTATGTCAACTCTTTTTATTGTGTACACATTTAAAATAAAGAACAAAATTTGGAAATTTAAAATTTAACATAAAAGATACTTTCCTTATCTTTATGTGATAATAACAAACTCAACCACTCCAAGTAAGCTGCTCTATCATACTGATTAAAACTCTCTTGCTGTTCAACAAAGGTATTATCTATAAAAGTGCTCTTTTGTAAACAGAGTAGCTTCACCAGTCTATCAAAGGAGATAATGTGTGTAGAAGTGCCTATCATAGTACCTCCTGAATAGAGGGTATTAAATTATATTTACTACTGGCATATAACTGTAATTTCACAAAATTCCAACTGCCACAGATTTTATAAATACCCCACAGACATGCAAAAAGAAATAAATTTTTTCACAGCACTTACAACCCAGTAATGAAAACTGGTACCAGGATTGTTCTGTCACTGTTCCATGTAATTTAATAGTTTTCCTGTGAAGAGTAAATTTATGACTAGAAAATATGATTTAATGTTTTCCGCTTTCAACAGGACATGTCATTTTTAGTCAACTTGAGTGTATAGAAACTTCATATATCTTGAAGTGTTATTTTGAAAATAACCAAAATTAGCCTTGTTAGCCAAAACTCCAGGCTGCAAAGGACTTCTTCCATAGAGAACTCAGCTTCAAAACAAATTCTTTTCCATGGGGCAGATTCTAAGGACTTTTCTACTCATTTTGATCAAAGCTACCACTCTTCAACCATTTTAAAATTAGGAATGGCTGTTTATTTGTCTAAATTATCTATATTATGAATTTATCAAATGAATTAAAAATATACATCCCCCCCATAAAAAGTATCCATCCTGTTGCACACACACCTAAGGAGAATCTCTGTGACTAGCAATTGCATGATTTATCTGGGACTTCATAAATTAAAAAGTTGAATTTGTTGTTAGTGTTGTACAGATACCCTTGACTTCAGAAGAGTCTAATAATAATAATTATGCTAATAGTCTAGCTGTCACCGAGTTGGGACCTGTGTAGCTTTGTCTATAACTCTACAATATCTTGAATGGTAGATCATATTAAGCTCGTATTAAAGATGAACTAAGATTCAGACATGGAAGTGACTTAAACCAAAATCATACAGTAAGTAATGATAGAGAAGAGAAGGGAAAGCAAGATTTTCTCTTCTCAAACCCAAATCCATGGTCAAAATAGTACAGAGATGGAGATTTTTTTTTTTTCCTGTGTGCTTCTTAGCAGATACGGTTATTGAATCAGTGGAAGAAGTGGCTAATAGCTAAAGTATTTGAAAATTCTGAGTGATGTCCACATAGACTACCCCTTGATGACATGTAAACTAATGCTTTATAAGTCTCTTAGAGAAAAAGTAAAAATATGGATTATTGAGTATTCTGAATTGCAGAGTCCTAAATTTTTACTTTTCTAGTCATATATCAGGAGTTTTTGGGAAACTGCATACTTTGTGCAAGTATTCCTATTAGCATAATTGCCACAGTGCTTTGCAGTAAATTCAAGTAAAAGGGTCGGAAATTTAAAGACTACAAAATTATTTTTTTTCAACCAGCTGCTTGTGGCCAACTAGGAAGATTACAATTAGGAAACATTAAACTCTAGCTGGTCCTGCAAGAATACAAGCTGATAAAGAAAATCAAGGACTACAATGAATCAAACATTTGCATAATTTTAGCTGCCATACAAACAATTGAACTGCAATGCCTTTGTTTGTGAATACAGAAGAGACACAGAATCCTGCCTAAAATGAGATGAGATGGTGGTGGGTTTATCAAAGGTGGAAGCTCTACCTCAAGGATTTGTATGTAACAAATCCTGAGGCTAGTGTTGCAAAATGTTGAACATCTATTTCAACTGAGTTTGCCTCCATACTTTAATAAAACATGAATACTGTGTGTCCTTTTCATTATTTTTTTTCCAAAAATGTGAGATAATGTAAGAGGATTAAGTGAAATGTAAAACCACCCAAAGTTTAATTAAAATGCTTCAAAATGAAAACTTTATTAATGTTTAACTTCCCTCTTCTAGTAAAGGTTCCTAGAACATCAAAAAAATTTCAACCAAGGATGAGAGAACACATTATTCTAAAACTCATGATTACTATACACTTGAAATAGAGCATTTTGCCATAGCAGATGATGGCTTGGATCATAAAAATTTACAATAAAACCATATGTATAAATATATTTGCAAAATAATTAGCTGTTTTTCCTCCAAGTACTGGGGATAAAGTAGGACATTGTAAACCAAAAAAGGGATGCAGAAATAGGCTTAAGAGAGCATATTTCTACTTTAGTGGATCAAGCATATGAAAGGCCCCAATTTTCTGCCTTTCACTGTATTTATGCTCTTTCCCATGTGACTTTTTAGGGTCTTTTTTATGTATTCATGCTCTTTCCCATGTGACTTTTTTGGGTTTTTCACTGTTCCTCACTCTTACATCACTACCACCACCACTATGAATCTGGATTAGCCTTGTTGCTATATTGGATTAGCTTAGCTCAGTAAGATGTTATCAGATGTGATGCTAGCAGATGTGATGCAAAAAAGACTCAGTAATGTATTTGTGTATTTCCACTTGCCTTTCTTTCCTTTGCCAGAGAATATGCCTGAGCTAGTTTGGTGGAGGATGAAAGATATGTGGAACAGAACCAAATTGTCCAAGTTTTCAGCCAAGGATTTCCTTTATAAACTCAGTTATGTGAATGAGACCATACAAGGTCATTAGAACTGCCTAGTTGACTCACCACTGATCACAGAAGCATTATACAGAGCAGCCAAGATCAGCTGAGTCCAGTCCAAATCAGTTGAACTTTGTAAGCTCAGGAGCCAAATACATGTTTATTATTTTATATCACTGATGTTCTCTGTTACTCAACATTTTTGTGGCAATAGATAAATAATACACCTACCTAATGAATTAGAAGCAAAATATAACCCATCAGCAGGTATTTCCAAATGGAATCACATTCCATTATATGTGAGGAAGAGGCAGCACTTGTAGCAGGTAAGAATTAACTGAACTTCTAATGGAATAGAGTGTCCCCTTTGTCTTTTCCCACCAAACCCACTTTTCTTTGAAATTATGTATGTTTTTCTGTGGGGAAAATTAAAGAAACAAGGAATAGCTTTATCAACACTTATACTCTATCCTGGAATGATTTATTACTACATTACTCTTTCTGGTGTGGGAGTGTATGTATGTAGTGCATGTATGTAGTGCATGTATACAGTCTGATACCAGAAACACTCATACTTACTTCAAGTAAAACAGATGCAGGAAAAGTCAAAGAAAAATTGCACCAGAGGAAAGGAAGACTATATTCAAGACTATTTAAATAAGGGAGAGAGATTGAACTTAAATCTGCTAAAACAAAAAGCAGGAAAGTTTTTAAGCACTGGGGTGAGCTAGTGGAGCAGTGCTGGAGGGCATTAGTGGGGGGATTGGTCAGTGTGATTAGACCATCTACATTTGCTAACTGACATTGATCTTGATCGAAGTTAGACAGCTACCTTTTCAGGGAGCCTGGGAGATAAGGGTGCTATTTTTCTTGGTGATTATATTTGAAAGGAATGACTCCCAGGTCCTTGAGAAAGACATTCTTGGATTGTAAAACTGGAAAGAGGCTGAGAGAAAATTTATACCTCAAAGGGCAGAGAAAGAATTTACATTTTACAGGTTTTCTAAAGGAAATGCTCCTAGACAAGAGAGGTCCAGAGTCAGGTAGAAACCTGTCTAAAGTTTAGTGAGGCTAAATCTATGTTAAGCAAAAATTCTGTGTATTTATTGTAAACAGTTCTAAATTGGTTCTGATCTGGCTTGATATTATAATCAAACTGACCTATAAAAAGTATAGAGTTTGTCAAAGTTGGAGACAGACCTCATTCCTCGTTATTTGATTATATATAGCTTCTATCCTAAGTTTAGTCTAGATGTCTGCCAATGCCAAAAATATTGCTGACCTAAAAATATATGGAAATTAGGGTACACATTAAGTGAATCACATTTATTCCTATTCTAAAATATAAGGTTCACATGACATAACTGAAAATGTTTCTCTGCTCCCAAATGGATTACCTTGAGCAGTATTTTCTTATTTGTTACATTTTTGGTGTGGGGGGCAAAATTGCTTTAATGCATATAGAATTATCCACCAAATCATGTTTCTGATAGCAAAGAGGTAATAAAATTCAAAATAAAAAGAAAAAGGTTGCTGCTTCTTTGAGATTTAACACATATATTTTAAATAAATGAAAAAAAATTCAAAGTCAGAAACAAGAAATGATGATTCAAAAATATAATGCTTAACCCCAAAAGTAAGTAAATGAGCTTATTTGCAAGTGTAAAACCAAAGCTTTTAAAGGAACTTTCCTCTAAGCTGTAAGTTTGCTTTTAAAAATACAATTAAGGAAGCATTTTCAATGTGTCAAGGGTCAAACAGTGATTCTTTATGTGCATCCAAGCAGGAAGAATCACAAGGTACTTTGTCTGGTGTTTCTAGATCTATAGGTGGGACACACAAATGGACTGATTTGGGCATATAACAATGCGAGAACTTCTAAACAGACATTTAAAGAGATTTTGCACTTTCAAATAGAAGGGTCAGGAACTAAAGGTTAGGAAGTTATCAGGGATTGTTTCAACTTTGTCCCAAGTATATTTCTAAATTATTTACAGAGGATGTGAATTGACTGTAGGTGTCTAGGCAGAATGGACTCATTGATTATGATTATGGTTTGAAAAATATTAATATTAATTGTATTTGGATTATAACATCTTATCAGGAAGGAATACAGACACCTAAACAGACACACATATATATATGCATATATATGTATGAGGAAACAAAGTAATTTCCTTCAAAACAGTAGAAAACACACAGGAATAAGATACTTGACCTTGCAAATATCTATGTATTATGCAGATCAATTAAAAAAAACAACTTTGAGATTTGGGCAATATTATTTTATGTGTACTTATTGTTTTTTTACCTGAATCATGATTTAACTGGAAGCCATTCTATGTATTATTATTATATACCTGGGGTTATACACCATGCAAGCTAAATATGGCCTGCCATCCCTTTTGGAACAAAGAGATAAAACTGGTTTTTATATTTTTAAATATTATTTTGAAGGTATTTTAGATGTTAATTTACAAAAATTAAGAATATTTTGATAGGTAAAATTATATAAGATTCAAATTTCGGTGTCCATTAATAAAGTTGTATTAGAATACATCCATATTCATTCATCTACGTATACTGTAAGAGTGCTTTTGCACTAAAATGACAGAAATGACATGGGACAAATATTGTATGGCTCACAAAGTAGAAAATATTTACTAGCAGGCCCTTTACAGAAAAAGTGTGTTGACTCATGTTACACTTTACAATGCATGCAAGTAATATAACAAAAACAAGCTTTTATTTTACTTCAAGTGATTATAAATGAATATTTGTGCTCTTCCACCTTGATCCTTTCAGAAACTATTATTATTATTCAAAAATAATGGGGGTGGGGAGCAAGCAGGTGGATAAAGAGTGGGAGGAAGTCAGTAGTGATTCAAATCCCTTTTCCTCTTTAAAAAGGCATGAGAGTTTTCTAGAATAATTCATCTAAAAGAAGGGAAGAAAGGAGGGAGAGAGAGAGAAAGGGAAATGTCATGTAAGAATTGAATATTTGACTTTTTTTTTTTTTTTTTTTTTTTTTCGTTAACGGTAAAATTTTTGTTTTTTTTTTTTTTTTTTTTTTTTTGCGTTAAGCGGGCCTCTCAGTGTCATGGCCTCTCTCGTTGCGGAGCACAGGCTCCGGACGTGCTGGCTCAGCGGTCATGGCTTACGGGCCTAGCCACTCCGCGGCATGTGGGATCTTCCCGGACCGGGGCACGAACCCGTGTCCCCTGCATCGGCAGGTGGACTCTCAACCACTGCGCCACCAGCGAAGCCCGAATATTTGACTTTTAATATCTTCAAGTAATACAATTTAAGGTTCCTGTGATTATGTCACTTGATAGCAAAGAATTTTAATGAATTAATTTTGAAAATAAATAATGCCAGCCTCTTAAAAATGTGTAATGTATTTTACAATATGGATGATTGGTTAGTTAACTTGGTGGAGATGAAATTTCATACATGCAGCCTTAAAATTTCCATGTGTTAAATTTCAAGCCTTAAAACTACGTAGCTATATGTAATAACTTCAAAGATAGTTTCCTCCTCCTGTGAAAATCCTAGTGGTGTCATGCCTATTTAGTAAGGACAAACCACTAAGCCTGGAAAAGGAAAATAATGTGAATAATCAATTTGTCAAAAACATATAAATAAAAATGTTATTTCACTTATCTCATAGACCCAGAGCTTCTTTATTCATAATTTCTCTGAGCTAAAAAAATGAAAATGTTCAGCTATAGCTGCTGGTTTTTCTACCCTCAGTATAAAATCTCAGCTTTCACAGGTGTTAATGAAAGAGATGTAAGTGTATGGAAAAGAAAATAGGCACTGAATTATTTATAAAGGTGAATAATAAAGAAGTGTAAAGAACTGGGTGTCTTGGAAGATGGTGATAAAATATGGATCATTTTTGTTATCACTTCTGATCAGTGCTTTGATTAATAGGCGTCTGTAATCATCATATTAAACCAGTTCCCTTACCAGACACAATGTATCTATAAATTTGTAGTCAGAATGACTAATTTGTTTTACTCCATATCAATAGCTTTTATTACATTATATTTAAAATTTGGAAACAAGCACACATGGCAAATTAAAACAGATATGTAGAATATCTCATAAGGCAAGAAGAAAAATATACATTGCTAAAATTGTCAACTTTTATATTATCTACAATCTTGTGAATACTTAAACATTCTCAACTCATCCTTATTTAACAAGGTAATATGACAGAAAAAAGGAAGCCATGGGTTAGGGATCCTCAGGCAACTGTAGATTAGTGCATATGGTACATCATTACCAGCCTGATTTTAAAGGAGTTTTAGAGCTTTAAATTTCAAATCACAGTTGGTGCTGATATGCATTTTACTGTTATTGTCTTCCCTTTGCCAAATAAAGATAATTGATGATTTTAGTGTATTTTGAAATTTCAATGTAGTCTGTATTTAACTTTGACATTCTCTTTTTGCATTATCTTCATTTATTCCCACATCCAATTTGTGTGGGTCATTGTTAAACATTTAAATTGAACAATTCTTAAAATCATTTTAATGTTTTATTCACTTAGTCTCATGTTGCACTGTCCAACCTGATGCCTTTTTTTTTTTTTTTACGGTACACGGGCCTCACTGTTGTGGCTTCTCCCGTTGCGGAACACAGGCTCCGGATGTGCAGGCTCAGTAGCCATGGCTCACGGGCCTAGCCACTCTGCGCCACGTGGGATCTTCCCAGACCAGGGCACAAACCCGTGTCCCCTACATCGGCAGGCGGACTCTCAACCACTGCACCACCAGGGAAGCCCTGATGCCTTTTTTTGAAATTAGCCATATGATCCTTTCATGCAACCAAATATAAGAATTCTAAAATTTTATTACAATCTTTATTGTAGACTTTGTTTTAGTTCATATGAAGTAATTTAAGGAATAAAAATATTAAAAGAACATGTTTTGATTCCCAAGTCTGCCAATTTTTACAAATCATAATAACTTCTACCTTTCTAAAACTCTTATGAAGTGTACCTTTAGAATCATCTAGTTAATACAAAATTAAAAAATATTATATATGTTTTCTAAATTACATACATCTATGATGCTTCCACAATAACACTCTAATTTACTTAAGGACCAGGAGTATATATCATACCACTTTTATTTTTCTCACAGCAAATGACACAATACTTATCACATACTATTTTCCCAAGGTATTTCTACTATAGATGGGAAACGATCAAAGGAAGGTGTAAAGCTCTGCTCTGACCTTGCTATTTGAAATAGCAACTCACAGAATATAAGAAGAGCTGGTTCCTGAATAGCTCCTCACTAAGAGAAATGAAGGGTGGAGATGCCGACCATTGTCTGAGAAAGGGTATCAATGAGAAAAATATCTCCTTTTGGATAATCTGCTCCACTCAACTTTGAAATAAGCATAACGTCAAGTCAATTAACGGGTTGCAGTGGGCTGTAGAGTGTGTGTTTTTTGTGTTAGTGGGGAAAGAGGGAGTGCCACAAAGGAACGAGAATGACTTGAGATTAAATGTGGCTACTGTTGTCAACCACAAACCTGTATCTTCAGTACTGTGTATTTTCTGTCACCTCATTTTTGACAGCATGTTTAAGGGATGAAGAAACTCTCCAAAGATTTGTGTTTATTTGTAAGGAATTTGACACAGTTAAGTTATAAAATCAATGTATAATTAGGACAGTATTAAACATTCTACAGAATGAATAATTGTGCATTCTGGAGCTAATTAAAACGTATATTATTGAAGACGTTTCAACATCAGCAACATCAATGTTAATAATACTTCATGAACTTTTATCTTGTGCAGGACATAATCATAGGTACTATGACTTCAAAGTGACATATATTTGCTATAGAAGATAGCATATCAGTTGTCTATCCTCCAGTCATTCCCTCTTCTTCCTTTTCGGTAGAAACCTGCTTTTTAAAGGTATCTGGTATCCCCCATTCCTTCCTTTCATCCCAACTCCCCTTTTCGACCACGAACCCCACCCAGCCTTAGGGAAAGCTAACATCACTTTTGGACCCACGGGTTCAGTAATGAGTATGCAAACTACTTCAGGCCTATAATATATGATAAATATATTGTGCGTCTTTGGGAAAAAAATTCTACACTCTAAAAAGAAAGACAAAGAAAACAGTGTGTCTCTTCTTTTTTTTTTTTTTTTGTTTTTTTTTGCTGTTATGGTATGTGAATGTGACGATTGCAGTAGCAGAGACCTTTTTGCTATAGTTGTAAGATGAAGTTGTCTGGTGAAAGATGGAGCAGAGGAATTGAAAAAACTGAGGTTCTTATTGAGTCCCTGCATCAACTGATCTTTAGACCACTTACCATTTACTACATACACATTTCTGGACTTCCTGCAATGTACAAAATACATTTTCTTATTAATTAAACCAGTCTGAATGAGGTATTTCAGTTATTTTGCAGCTGAAATACATTTTAACTGATGCCTCAGGAGCTTTAGTAGCCCTTGAGAATTTGTTAGATACAGGTCAAATAATAAAATAGTAATAATTGTCACTGAAGGCTTTCCATTTGCCAGGCCCACTTCCAAATATTTTAAGTGTGTTATCACAATAATCCTCCCACCAACACACAAAATCTGAGGTAGGCACAAACCCGTGTCCCCTGAATCGGCAGACAGACTCTCAACAACTGCGCCACCAGGGAAGCCCCATTTATATGATTTTTAAATTCATTTTTCAGGTTATTTGATACTTGTTTTCAGATCTGAGTTTTTCTTTGTTCTCATCTTTTAGTTTTTCCTCTTTTCATTTTATTTATTATTTTATATAATTCTTTTGTTATTACCATTTTTTAAAGAAGGTAAAAAGTTTCTTGACATTTACAAACACGTAAAACACTGCAGTTAGCACAGGGCAATATTCTGCAATTTTTAGGTAGATATGTATTAAGTATTTCAGGCTTACATATTTGTATGGCAATAACACAGCTCTAGGGTGTGAGATTTAATAGGATTACTCAAGAGTTCCTGGTGAAAAATAATTAGAGCTTTAGTCATACTGAAATAAGAGTGAGTACTTCCTTCTGGCTGAGCTTTCAGCATACAAGAAGAGTCTCAACAGAGAATTGCCAGAGAATGAATAAAATGATGTCATGTATGAATGAGAGAGGAAGCAATACAAATTTATTAGGGCAGCATACCAAAGATCAATAGCAATATAATTTTTATGTGTCAATGTGACAAATAATTTCAAGTATTAAAAAATTTCATAAGACATTAGGTTAATATTACCAATCGGACATTCTTATGTATATAAGCTAAATAATCTTGAATTTATATATATTTTAAATTTCTAATTAAAACAATAGAATAAAAGAACTTTTAACACAATTTCCATGAAATACATATTCTAAAAGTGTGATCTGTTCTAAATCAACCATTTTTCTTATTTTATGTCCTGTATGTTTTATCACATTGACATGATACACTAATTCATATGTTGAAAATTAAGAACCATTTTTGTTTGTTTTTTTCTTTCTTCTCTGTTTAGTTTGTTTGTTTTTCCATAATCTCCTTTATGTATGCTTAATATAAATTTTTTGCTGCTGATACAAATAAGAAATGCTAAGCAATGAAATTCAGCATTGATGCTGAATATAGTCCAGATCATATAAGACTTGTAGTATGTCTTAATTTTGTCCTTACATTTTCAAAATGCTTGCCTCTAGGTTTTATTATCAATATTTCTATAGTGTATTGACCAATAGATAAAACCTTTATAAACATGGCACCTCTTACATACAAAACACAAGTTGTATAATTAACATAGTAGGTTAAATCATTTTGTTTTACATCATAGATATAAAATTCAGCTCAGATTAAAGTTGATTATTTAATATTAGCTTATATAAAATATAAACTTAGACATAATTTTTATACAGTTTTTTGCCAAGAATAATTTGAAGATTGCAAACTCATTAGTTCTCTAGATACGAGGATTGATTGTACTTAAACACTTTGCAGTACTGACAGAGGGATATATAGCATTAATATTCAAGTCTTTTCTCACAACAGACTATATTGATGCACTTTTATTTAACATGGTTTGGTTGTTGTAAGTGCCAAAGTCATTTGGTAAAATTTAAATACTAGATATTTGCAAATAGACATGATAGTCTACTTTGTTAGTCCATATTTAAATATCTTCAGTTATTGTGATGTGCTCCCTTACTCTAGTCCTCATTTTTTTTAATAAAATGTGTCATTTACAATTATATCTTTTCTCTCTCTGTCTGTCCTAATTACCTTCCTTTTCATGAACCTAAACCCCACAATACATAATACACGCTGTCCTGCACCAAGGGACTTCAAAGATGAAGTTGTTTGTAACAAGGTCTCAAATTTAAGTGGAAATAGTGTTTCCTACCAGTCGATTCTCCCCCCATTGTGAGGAGAATCAAGGCTACAAACTGATGGGATTTGGTGGATAATGAGACACAGAAAGGGTACAACATATGCTGAAGCTCTATAAAAAAACTTGCTTATATACAATGGGCTAGGGATCATGGAAGTTTACAGTATCTTACAAGTTTGGTAAAATAGAGCCTTGATTAGGAAAGTCCCTTTTAACACCAAATTAGAAGCAACTTGATTTTGCTTACTACTTCTTTACTGGCTATTCTAAGGTACAAAATAGGGAAAGATAGAAGTGTTCATGTAATAAGGGGTGCTGAGTCAACAAAAATAACTGGCCCAGAAAGAGATGTCAACATTTGGAGAAGTAAGCAATTAGATTTGAACTGAATGACAACCAGTCTGGGATGATTCAGAGATCAAAGCCAGCCTTGATAATTCAAAATAATGCAAAGAGAAAATCATTGTAAAAAAGTAAAATAGAATGAGTAGAAAAATAATCTAAAGTTTCTGCTTAAAGTTTAATTATCCTCATATTTACTATATCATTTCTATGAATTATATTTTAAATATTCATATGTTTAAAAAACAGTTTTTCTGTTAAGAAAAAGCAAAATAGTCTCTATTAAATTGAATCTTTTTTTTTTTTTTTTTCCTGCAGTCTCTAAAATGATGTAGAATTATAATGTTTTACAGTTTTGGAGTTAAAATTTATGAGCTGTGGAGATACACTTGAGCTGCAGTCAGAATCCTGTATGCAGTAGGTTATTCGGTGGCTTTTCTCCATTTGCTATCTAGGTCCATTGTGTGCCCTCTTCTACAGTGAGCTGTGCTCTGGGTACTTATCTCCTTGGATTGTAATATCCGAGTATCTTTTGCCCTGTTTACAGTAAGTCAGGTAATAAAAGGCATAGCCAGGGTAAAGTATGTTGAGTCTTTTAACTTTGTTTTCATCTCTCTAATCTCTTTGGAATTCTAACCCAATGTGCCTTCTCTTTCCCTCTGGAAGTATGACTGACACAGACGAGGACACTGCTGGCTGATAGGAATGTATTAGGTGAGATGGAAAGACATACCAAGTTCTTGGATTGGAAGTATCAATACTGTCAAAATGACTATACTACCCAAGGATACCCACAGATTCAATGCAATCCCTATCAAATTACCAATGGCACTTTTGACAAAAGTAGGACAAATCATCTTAAAATTTGTATGGAGACACAAAAGATCCCAAATAGCCAAAGCAGTCTTGAGGGAAAAAAACGGAGCTGGAGGAATCAGACTCCCTGACTTCAGACTATACTACAAAGCTACAGTAATCAATACAATACGGTACTGGCACAAAAACAGAAACATAGATCAATGGAACAAGATAGAAAGCCCAGAGATAAATCCACCCACCTATGGTCACCTAATCTATGACAAAGAAGGCAAGAATATACAACAGAGAAAAGATAGTCTCTTCAATAAGTGGTGCTGGGAAAACTGGACAGCTACATGTTAACAAATGAAATTAGGACACTCCCTAACACCATACACAAAAATAAACTCAAAATGGATTAAAAACCTAAATGGAAGGCCAGATATTATAAAACTCTTGGAGGAAAACATAGACAGAACACTCTTTGACATAAATCACAGCAATATCTTTTTCAATCTGTCTCCTAGAGTAATGGAAATAAAACCAAAAATAAGCAAATGGGACCTAATGAAACTTAAAAGCTTTTTCACAGCAAAGAAAACCATACACAGAACAAAAAGGTGACCCACAGAAAGGGTGAGAATACTTGCAAATGATGCAACTGACAAGGGATTAGTCTCCAAAATTTACAAACAACTCATGCAGCTCAATATCAAAAAAATAAAGAGCCCAATCAAAAAATGGGCAGAAGACCTACCTAGACATTTCTCCAAAGAAGACATACAGATGGCCAGAAAACACATGAAAAGATGCTCAACATGGCTTTTAGAGAATTGTAAATCAAGACTACAATAAGACATCACCTCACACCAGTCAGAATGGCCATCATCAAAAAGTCTACAAACACTAAATGCTAGAGAGGGTGTGGAGAAAAGGGAACCCTCCTACACTGTTGGTGGGAAGGTAAATTGGTATAGTCACTATGGAGAACTGTATGGAGGTTCATTAAGAAACAAAAAATATAGCTACCATATGATCCAGCAATCCCACTCCTGGGCATATATCCAGAGAAAAACATGGTTTGAAAGCATACCTGCACCCCAGTGTTCACTGCAGTGCTGTTTACAATAGCCAAGACATGGAAGCAACCTAAATATCCATCAATGAATGAATGGATAATGAAGATGTGGTACATATATACAAGGGAATATTACTCAGCTATGAAAAAGAATGAAATAATTCCATTTGTAGCATCATGGATGGACCTGGAGATTATCATACTAAGTGAAGTAAGTCAGACAGGGAAAGAAAAATCATACGAGATCACTTATATGTGGAATCTAAAAAAAAATAATACAAATGAACTTATTTACAAAACAGAAACAGACTCAGAGACTTATAGAACAAACTTATAGTTACCAGGGAGAAATGGTGGAAGGGGAGGGAAAGATTGGGAGTTTGGGATTGACATGTACACAGTGCTGTATTTAAAATAGATAACAAACAAGGACCTACTGTATAGCACAGGGAATTTTGCTCAATATTCTGCAATAACCTAATGGAAAAAGAATTTGAAAAAGAATAAATACACATATATGTATAACTGGATCACTTTGCTGTACACCTGAAACTAGCACAATATTGTTAACCAACTATATTCTAATATAAAATAAAATTTTAAAAAATAAAAAATAAAATAGTAAATATAGTACAACATAAAATATATGATAGTAATCTAAATCTATATCTATACACAAATATACCTATATATAGCTTTGTCTGATGGTTGTCAAATAACCATTTCCCATATTGAATTATGTCCATTTTAAGATATCTATATGTACTATACTATGTATAGTATAGTATTTATACCTACATGACTATGATATATAGTATATATTATAATGTGTATAGATGTTATTAATGTATATAATAATCTTGTATTTATTAATAAAATATAGTTTGAGAAAAAAAACAAACTCCACACATTTTTTAAAATTTTTATGTGCATATATGCATAATTCTTTTTCATTGTAAAACAATGTTTCATCATTTTTCACTTTTTGTTTTTTGCCTATTGAGCTTTTACAGAAGAGGCCAGCTTATTTAGACTACAGCATATTCTACATACTGGGTTTGGTTGATTGTTCCTTGTATTATCCTTTAACTTGGTCCTTTATCATAGCTGATAGCTCCTATAAACAGAGAGACCCAGAGGCTTGTTAGATTTAGGCTGACTTCTTTAGACTGATTTGCTCTCTGCAGAGGATTGAACTTCAATCTTCTGCCCAGGTGGGTAGGTCCCATCCTCCACCTGCATGATGTGGGTGAGAAGATATTCAGGGTGACCTACCTGCTTCTAACAGACTTTCACCAGCCCTCTTAATGTTATTGTAGCTTTCATTCCCCTCCCCAGGAGCACTGTTGCCACCTACTTCTAGGCTTATTATAAGTTCTGCAGAATGAATTTATCTTCCACTTTCTCTTTATCAGTAGTTTTAGAAACAGGTTTTCTTTATTTTGTGGATATATATATATATA
>NW_020172369.1:2345589-2352125 GCF_003031525.2 Neophocaena asiaeorientalis asiaeorientalis
AATTACTTCCCCCTTATTCTTCTGCTTTCAGATTTGAAACTTTTGTTCTATTGTCTCTTTATTGTTATATTTGACCTGATGGGTTTATGTCTTTAAGAAATACCTTTAAATCTGAGATTTGGAAAAAATCATACTTAAATGTCTATTTTTGATCCTTTATATTTAGCTGTTTTTAGATTGGCTATTGTTCTCTGTTTATGTATGCAAAAGTACAAAAATATTTTATTGCTCTAGAGACAGTGATACAATCTGTTAAAGTGTAAAGGGAAAACGCTGCACATGAAATCTGCCTCCAGGAAAAGAAAGTAGTCAGATTTTCAAGAAGCCTCATGTGTCATCTTATACTGTGGAGAATTCACTTGGCTCTCACGTCTACAGGTTTACAATATTTATCTTATGATCACCATGCATGTGGACCTACCTCTTATTTTTCATTCATTAATGCAATGAATAGATTTTAGCCCTTAAAATGTATCAGAGTATGAACTCAAGTTACACATCACAAAAAATGATATGTCGAATCAGGTTGCCAATTGCTAATTTCCAAAAGCAAGTAGAGCTATCGTGTGAACATGCACATTTACAGAAACATGGCCAGCACAATAATCCTTTAATCAGGTCTACACTGGAAGCCAGATTGTACATAGAAGTTTGCTGAAGCAGGACAGGAAAGTCTTATGATCCAGATATTTATTGGCATCTGAGTGTGAGAGGACTAGACTTGCCAGAAGACCTGGTGTGATTGAGTCATGGGCAGGAAAGCCATCTTCTTTGGACAGGGCTTCAGCAGGCTTTGCCAAAACATGGCTCTCCAGTGCTTATTTTGTATGTATGTCTACTGCTAACACATCGCTCTGAAAGAAATACTTCATTTCAGAGGAACCCTAGACCTTTTCTATATTTTAATGTGACCATTTGTTTATTTCATGAGTGATGTGTTATGCATTTTTTATGCTTAAAATCTTAGATTCCAATTTTATATCCAACTGGTTAGCATAGCCCCTAGTGTACCATTTATACTTACCAGTATTTATTGTGAGTTATTAGATCATCAAATTCTATACAGTATAATCTGATTGTATTTATCTACAAAAAAAATTAAAACTTACCCTCCAAACAAAGGTAAACAGGAAATCATATTGAAATATTTTGCATAATTAATTTATCATGCTTAATAACCATGATATAAATATACACATATATAAGTATGTGATTTAAGTCTATATTTCATTTTTAATAATGGGAAATGTGAAATGGATACATGTAAAATATGTTATAATTTACTGTTGTATATTTTAAGCATCAAATTAATAAAATTTTAATAAATATCACAGCTTTTATTACAACCATAATCTCAAGAAATGGGAAAATAAGTATTATCAAGGGAAATCTTCATATCAATTATGTTTTACTTTTAAAAACATAAGAAAAAAATAACTTAATGATGCATGGAGTAGATCTAGAAGGATGAAAGTGAAACTTTGGCCTTGAGGCAATATTATTTAAACAAAAATGCTACTTGCTCAAATTAGGAAAAACAAACCTGATGATTGTAAGTTTCTGCTTCTTACAAGGTTTTAATTTAATATTTGTTATCATGTAGAAACGAAACACATATTAAAAAATTAATCCACAAATTTATAATATCATTAGCTTTATTAGACAACTTTCTTGGTTTTTATAATGAAATTCATGTACAGATAATCAAGAGTCCACACACAGGTGCTGCTTCATATTCTCATCTCTGACAGGTATGGCCACATCAAGCCCATTTTAACTCAGGGCCAACACATGTTAGCTTTGAAATTGAAAGGACTGGAGCCAAGTGGTTACTGCTGCTGCTTCAGTTTTGATTCACTAACTGAAGAGTTTAGAATTTGAAGGGGAACTATTAACCATTCTTTGTCATAAACAGAAGGGCTTTACTGGGAACAAAAAATTAAAGAATACAATTAAAACTATGTTGTTTGAACATTTAAAAGATAAGAATTCTAGTAAGAGTAAAATGAATGCTGCATATTATACCTGAAGCAAATGACCAAAGAAGCTTTAATTATTAGAAAAGGACAAAATAGTGACAAAGAATGGGAGGTGAGAGATAAAAGTATACCATAGGAGGGCATTCATGTTAGAGAAGAGAACTTTATCTAATTGCAAGAAAAAATATTTAGGATTCATAGGGGATCATTAGAAAATGTTATAAAGAAACTCACCATCCGGGATAGTTTAGAAATCAGTGACCAAAATCAAAAAGAAATCTATCCATAAATGAGTTCAAGGTATATGGTCACATGAGTTTTGATAACATAGTTAATTTTAGCATTCTTTATATTTTGTAAGGGAGAACGATCACGGAGAGGTCAAAGGAAAGAACTGATTTTTTTGTTGTTGTTGTTAAAACACTGAAAAATTGTGAACTTCTACACCAATGAGAGATTTGCAAGAGAAATTCATTTTATTCTGAAAAATCCATTATGTATTGTTCTATAGATATCATTGTTCAAATGGATAATTCGATCAACTCCAATGTAGCAGATACTTAATGATTTTTAAGAAAGTGTCTAGCAAATTTTGACAGCATATGTTACCTTATTCTAGGTTGCCAGTTTTTCCCCACATGAGTGAGGTTTGTCAGACTGTTGACAATAAATGACCAGACCCAGTCGCTACTTGGTGAGGAGAATGCTGCTACTTTCTAGAATAAGCTTTCAGTAACTAGCTTCTTTTTGTACTGTTTTGAATAAGTAAGATGTCTATATTTCAGAGGTTAAATGAAATGGGAGAACTTTGAAAACAGAAGATGACAATTTTATGCAATACTTTATTTTCTAGAATAAAATAAAAGAAAAAAGACAGTGAGAAATGTTATTTCTATACTCGGGCTTTGAACATGCATGCTGACTTTTTAAAAAATATTTTATGATTTTCTTCCTTTTCTAGTATTGATTTTAGCCTTAGTCATCCACAAGGTCTCATCTGATTTATCTCATTTTCACTCAGTAATTAATTAATTGATTCAACAAATATGTATTTACACATCTATTTGGGTTTAATGGATACAACTAGGAATACAAAGTCTCTATTATCATGGAGGTTACTCAAAATCGTTTGCATTAGAGGTAGGTATTGAAGGGTGTGTGTGTGTGTGTGTGTGTGTGTGTGTGGTGTTGGTCCACAAGGTAGGGAATGGGGACAAAGTATTGCACCTGTGACTCTGACTTCAGTAAAAGGAGATGCTTAAAATTAGCTTGCTTACTCCAGCCATGATTCTGTTACATACACTGTATCTTTAGACATTATCTAAAACATTAAATTTATTACAAACTTACCTTTTAAGTAGAAATGAAGAAAGCAGTAGAGACCATTTTTCATTCTAAGGAGAAATTCAATGGTTTCTAGCAATTTTAGACAAAAGGTTTAGAAACATCCCTTAATGCTCTTCTTTCGGTGATATTTCCCACTAGATCAGATCATTCCTCATATTTTCAATCTTTGGGGGAGAAAAATAATTTCTCAAATTATCTCAATGAGATAAATTGCCTTCTGTCCCACTCACGCTTTTTTTTCTCATCTAGAATGAATTTCTATTGAATTCTTGGCACATTATCAAAGACCCTGACAGGAAATGGTCGGGGGAGTCATCACCTCAGGAAACAACTGGGAGGTCACTGAACCTTTTTGCACAGCTCCAGGAGATGCTTAAAATAGTTCATTGACTTCCTGTGCCTGAAAGAAAGTGAAATAAAAACTAGTGTAGAAATCAGAAAGGAGCAATACAAGAGAATTTTTGCTGAAGGGATTGATTTAAGAAAAATTGCAATAACTAAATATGTATAGTTTGTTGAAATAACTTGGGAGGCTATGAGAGCTGACTACAAACATCTGTATCCTTAGAGGAGATGATTCCTAGGAGCAGTCTACAGGCACTGTGAAGTGGGGTGGGAGTGGACTTACAAGAAAGAAAATTTAAGTTCAATATTAGTATATATATTTAAAGTGAAGTGTATCAGTTTGAGGGAAAGAAAGCTATTTCCTTGGGGTAAAGGCTTGAATTATTCCCAAAGAAGGAGGAACAAAGCAGAATATGCTGTTGGCTGTTTTCAATGAAAGCATAATATGTGTATCAGCCCTGAGATAATTTATTTCCTCTTTGGTTTGATTATTAGTAAATTTAAATGAGTCATTTTGGGACAACGTTTTAGTGCTGAAAAGATAAAGGTAATATATAAATATTTGTAGACTATCATAGTTTTTAAAAGTTCATGACAAGAATGATCTGTGATAAGCAAAGTCCTCATATAAAGCAGAAACCTAATTATAATTCAATACAATCAAACCTTGACCATGTGTTGTAATGCATTTGAATATAGAAAGTGTTATGTCACTCACAGATAATTTTCAAACCTTATTTTAACAACTATATTCAAGCTCCATCAAACTGTCCCTATGCTGTTGAAAAAGAGTCAATTAACTGATAGATATTTTATCGTTTTCATTTCTCTGTGCACCCATTGAGGTAGTTTTGGATGAGTAGTGAAATTGACAAAATGGAAGAGATCTTAAGGAATGAGAAGAAGAAACAATGGGTCAAATGCTCCACAAAGCAGACAATCACACTTAATAACTTAGAGGTGGCTGTGGGTCATTAATACTCATAAGGGACATTTTCTAAGAAAAGAGAAGCTAGTGATAGTTTTAAACTACAAGAGAAAAAAAGCACACTGCTCTTTATAAGTCAAACTGTATAATACTACACTCTGTTATAAGTATTATAATGTGTTATATCTGAAAAAAATATTATTCCCAAAGAACAAATGAGGCTAGCAAATTTACTTTTGGTGAATTTTAATTTACTAGTTACTAATAATGTGGACTTAATAATGTCCGAAAATGAAATATAAATTGGACACATATTATTTTTCTACAAATCTTCAGCTACTTCTTGGATATATTTTTATGGTTATAGACACACAAAATCATCTTTTTCCAGGAGGAACTTTAATGTCCTCCTATGTTGCTCTTGAATGGTGGTTCTAAAAGTGTGATTGTGGCATCATAGAAGCACAGGGTGAGAAATGGAGAGATGAGGCCATGTAATCCTTTCCCCCATCACAGCATGGCTTTGCCTAAGCTACCCCAGATAATGAGGCAGACAGTTTCTTAAAGATTTTCAATGTGTGAAATGCCATTTCTCCTTCGGTGATGTTACAAACGAGATCTATTTTCTCTTGTTCTGCTTTTTATTAAAGTGAAAAACAGCTCCTAATTATTCTCTATGTAATAATTACTCTTATATTTGGGGTCAGTCTAGTCATCTAACATTTTCTTTTTTGACAGTGACAGCAGGATGCAACTTTGAGATGGGAAAGAATTTCCTATTGTACCTAATTGCTTTCATTTCAGTTAACAGTTAAGCTTGAAATGACATTTCTTGGTTTGGTTCTGTGTAATCATTTTGACTAGGGATACCCGGTGCCTTTGTCTCTTGCGAATGGTTATAGACTGAATACCAGGGCTGTCCAGAAATTCTACAAACCCTTAAGGGAGATGTTTGCAATTTAGACTGTACTAACCCGGAGGAGTAGTTTGAATACCAGAGATATCTAGATCTAATTTCTCTCACATGGGTTTTACCTGAGTATGTCTGGAAGATAATTTAGCAAAAAAAAATGAGTTACTCTTATAGATCTTTAACGATGTATTAAGCACTATCTCAAACTTTATATGCCTTATCTTATTTAATTATCATTATAACACTTTGGTGTAGATATTCTACTTCTCATTTTTATACAGGAAGAGACTTGGGTTTGGACAACTTAAAAAAGTTGCCAATGTTTACACAGCTGGTTGTGTGTTAGATGCAGCTGTCAAAATTCTGACTTTAGTACAAAGTTGTCACACTCTCCTGGCTCTACTAAGGAGGCGGAATTCAGCATTTCTAATTCATAGAAATGGCTGAAGCAGAACTTATCCACTCATGGGTGAGTAAGGAAGCAGGTCTTTAGCTTGTTGTAAACTGTACTGTGGGGAACAACTCATATAGCAATCAATTGATGAAATTCACTCATAGGAAATTTTCTTCAAGCTCTTGATTGGTTAGTGAGAATAAGGGCTTGAAAAACACAAGACCATTCTTACCATGGGACAAGAATTAATAAAGGCAAACTGCAGAAGAAATAGACATATAAGGCAGATGCATTTCCCCAATTGAGTCTAGTGTTCATGTCCTAGCTACAGCTATTGACCCTGCATTGTTAGTGAAATATACATATAAGCCTAAGTTAACTCTGAAAAAATGTGTGTAGTTTCTATTTCAATGAACTTTTTTGATAATCCTATATGGTCTAAACTAAAATAATATTTTTAGATTGAATGATGAATAGATGATAGAAACAAGGCTCAGGAGAATTGCATATGATAGTTTTTTTGGAGGTGATGAATATGTTCATTACCCTTTTAAAAAACTTTATTGAAGTATAGTTGATTTACTGTGTTGCGTAATTTCTGCTGGACAGCAAAGTGACTCTATTGCATAT
>NW_020172369.1:2352148-2364633 GCF_003031525.2 Neophocaena asiaeorientalis asiaeorientalis
TATATATATATATATATATATATATGTATGTATTCTTTTTCATAGTCTTTTCCACTATGGTTTTTCACAGAATATTGAATATAGTTCCCTGTGCTATACAGTGGGACCTTGTTGCTTATCCATCGCATATATAACAGTTTGCATCTGCTAATTCCAAACTCTCAGTACTTCCTTCCCCCTCCCCTTTGGTAAGCACAAGTCTGTTCTTTATGCATATGACAATTTTTGTTAAGAGCTTGGTATTCAGAATGGGCCAAACTACAGCCCTTATCTGATGCTATTATTAACATTTATTTGTTTAAGTGTTCAGGTGTTGAGTGCTCAGTGCTCAGGTCCTCATTAAAACCAGGGTTTATTTTACTTTTCTAGGCCAGGCCTACTTAAGTAATTAGGCAACATTTCAGGATCATGGAAAGTTTTTAGCCTCCCACCCCAATGATCCCTTTATTTATTATCAAAAATGATGTTAAAAACATTATTTCAGGTCTTTTCTCAGATTTCACCTTCTTAGTAAGGACTGACTTGACCATTTTTTTTAAACTGTAATCTCACTCCCAGCCCTCCTAAACCCCTTTACCTCCTGAGTCTCCTCTACTTTTAAACTTTGCTTTTCTATTTTTAACTGTATCATTTATTTCCTTCTAATATGTGTGTATATGTGTTTACTTCTACATGTGTAGATTATAATTTAAATATTGTATTGTCTGTCTCTTGCCACTAGAATCCAAGTTCCATAAATAAGGGATACTTGTTTGCTTTGCTCACTCTTATATTCCCAGTGCCTAGAATAATGCTCAGAGCATAGTAGGCACTTAATTAATATTTATGAATGAATAAGCAAATGGCCACTCATTATTGCTCTAACTTCAGCTCTCTGCTTGAAAGAGTACTTTTTCAAAAGACTACAAATATATGGACTTTTTTGTTTTTTGTTTTAATACAAAAAGGCAAATAAACATCAGTTTTTGCTTACCACAGGGCAACTGCTTTTAAAGGGATAAATATTCTAACTCCTTTTATTAACCTTATTTTACAAAAATTATGACTACAGATAATATACAGGAAGACTTGACTTTGAGATAGTCCTGTGGGCATTTCCTTCTCCATTACATATTATATATATGAAAACATTGAGGAGGTAGAGTTTTTAGAAGATGCAATTCCTCACAAAAAATTTGCAACTTCAATTGTTCTAATTAAGTAATATAATCCTCATAGCTACCCTATGATGTCTGTTCAATTATACCAGAAGTTTAAATATCCTGTACAATATCACTCCTTTAATAAACAAGTGAGCTAGCATTCTGACTGAAGCTCCCTGGCTTCAGAGTCTATTATTTTCTACTATACTATGCAGGTTCATGTTTTAATTTACTCTTTTTTCTGAAGATGGAGAGCAAATTAATTGTATGGTGAGAGCTGAGGGAGAGGGCTGTCCTGTCTTTTTTATGCCCATACAGTGAAATTTGACCAAGGTTCTTCCAGAGAACACTGAGCTATAACTCAAAGCTGGAGAAGACATATCGGTCTGTGTAGAAATTCTGATGTCAGCTGTCAGGTCAATTCAAAGTACTCAGTGTTCCCAGCTTAAGGAAAATAAAAGTTTTATATCAGAATAGTTTATGTTAATTGGTTTATGCTTATCTAAAGAGAAATACAGGTATATATCTATTACCAGGCAATAAAAACAAGAGATTGGGGTTAATACCAGATGCTCCCCTAAGAAGACAAACACAAAACTAAATGTTGCTGCGTCAATGCTGAGGGTCATCTAGGAGCTGTATAAATTGTCCAGACCAGCAGGCAAACACTTGTGTGTTACAAAGTCCCAGATCTTTAGATTCCTGCCTTTTAATGGTGAAAACTTTTAGATGTGTATTAGAGATGCTTTGTTACAGATTAACAAGGTCATAGGCAATCTACCAGGATGCTAAATATGTCTTTGAAAATTCACAGAGATTATTTTTTTCGTTATATACTACTTTAATGGTGTATTCCTAATGCTACAAAATTTATATTCCAGCAAACATAATTTCCTCTAACATCATTAAGTAAGCATAGCCTCAAGATTAAGAGTTACGCTCAAGGAAATAATTTTATCTATTTAATTTTAAAACTTGAATTATCGTTGATTTACAATATTATATTAGTTTCAGGTGTACAACAGAGTGATTCAGTATTTTTATAGATTATACTCCATTTGAAGTTATTACAAAATAATGGCTATATTTCCTTGTCACAGAGATTTTTAAGACAACATAAAATTGTAGGCATTTGCTTGCACTCTGCTATTGATTAGTGAACTGGCTGTGCTGAAACATCAACATAGTAATTAGTATGTTCTCTAATTAGTTCAACTTTCTTCTGCCTCCTCTCTTCCTTTGAGCATTTCTTGGCAATACAAGAGGCTAAAAGTTTGTAAATGTAGCACCCCATATAATTTTGTTATCAACACGTGTGTTTGATTCAATTACAGCTTGAAAATGAATGGCGACTTTCTTAACTCTTTCCCTATAAATCTATGGCTTAATTATGTTTGTATATTTTAGGCCTAAAATGATAATCCATTGTTTACCTCATTAATTATGTGTAAATATATTTTTTATTATGTGAGAAATAGTTTAAGGGTGACTGTTCATAAAATGATATCTCTTTAGCAGTTTCTTTGTTTGCCTGAACCAATTTTATAACATACTTATGAGGATAAAATCTTTTAACAGCATTGTCCATGAAGTTTTTAAAGAGTCAACAGATTGGCAAAATGTGAAATGCTTTTCCACTAACTACAGAACTTCTGGTGCTGAAATGACTTCTGAAGTTGATGATGCAGCTATGTTTTGCCATTTGTAATACAGCAAACCCAAATATACTGTCCTGAAAATTAGTAGAGTTAAGAAATGTCTGTTCTGTGCTCTATTGGCACTGTTTCAAAGATTCTTCCAGCAAGTCAAGTCTAAATAGTCAAACATCTATTGTGTTAGCATTGTTTGAAGGGGAACCCAAAGTATTGTTTTCCTGACCCAAATTATATTGGCATCTCATTTTATGGCTTATGTGGATAACTAAAAAAAAAAAAAGAACCTGAGTGGGGATACTGACAGAGAATCACTGCCTCTTACTTCAAATAGTGAAACTCTCCATGTGCAGGTTTGGGATGGCTGGGTGTGTGATGGAGGGCAAAGGAAGAGTGCTGGCCACAGAGCATAATTAGAGTCAGTGTCTTTTTGTTGTCCATTCATTCACCATATGGGAGATTCAGCCATGAAAAAACTGGATGCTTTACTTGCATTCAGCAGAACTCTACTGAGCTATGCCTACCCACACTGCAAAGTTGTTGTTTAAAACAACCCACCCTCCGTGTGCAGACTTCACAAGAACATTTTTACTCACATCTAAGTGAACCTAAAGTGGAATAAATAGAGTCGTATTAATGTTGATTAGTGAACCCCTATCTGGACAAATCTCTTCTAACTTGAGGAAGAAAAAACAAAATGTTATGGCCTATCATTAGAGGCTATAGAATGATAGAAGCTTATTCGGAAGATTTAGAGGAAGAGCAAACCTTGTAAAATAGGTTACATCTTAGGAAACAAAGTTTAAAAAATATTTTGTGTTTTTATGGGTTAGAAGCATATTGCTTCTGTGAAAAAGCAAAAACCAGAAGGTATATGGAAAATACAGTTGAACCTTGGACATTGCAGGGGTTGGAATGAACTTCCACACAGTAGAAAATCCACCTATAACTTTACAGTCCACCCTCTGTATCCACAGGTTTAACCTACCTCAGATTGTGTAGTACTATAGTACGTGTTTATCGAAAAAAATCCACGTGTAAATGGATCGACACAGTTCAAGCCCATGTTGTTCAAGGTTCAACTGTATAAGCTAAAAAAATATATTGAAAAGGATGAATTTCAATGTCAGTGTCTAAGATGAAAATAGAAGTAAAATAATTAAACTAAAAGATTGAAAGAAAACAAGGTTAATAAAATAGTCAAAATCAATATTAGGGTGTTTATTGAGTAATAATGATCTTGTGGAAAAGAGATCACTAGTGAGTTGACAAACTTGAGGACATTTTCCAGATTTAGAATGAAAGCATATAGAAATAAAAATAGAGTGTCTCTTCTTATAAGGGTACTATTCCCATGATGATAGCCCTAGCCTCATGACATGATCTCATCTAAACCTATTTTTCTCCCTAAGTCCCCATCTCCAAATACCATTGCAATGGGGTTAGGGCTTCAACATATGAATTCTATGGAGACACAAGTATTCAGTCCATAATATTATCCTACATTGATAATCAGTGTCTCTAGTTAGAAACACAAAATTAAACCTGAGGAAACAGGAAAAAGCATGCAGTAATAATCTCAACTAAATCTGGACAATAATGTATTTTGAGCACTAGATAAGGGAGAGAAAATGTATAGAAGGTAGTGTAGTACATTTTTAAGCAACTGAAACTGTATAGACTTCTTATCTCTGGGTAATTACAATGATTGGGTCCATGCCACAGATATAAATAATAAAAGGTAAAATTGTTTTAATATGCATAGCTGATGTACAGACACCATGACTCAGTTTGCCAAACCTTAGTCTCATAAACAAGATCTATATATTCTCATAAACAAGATCTATAACTATAGCTTTCATACACTTCTTGTTATTTGAACTATAATTCTGTTTCCCAGGAAACTGGGCACTGGAGTTACCAAGTATTCTAATGTTATCAAAATAAGTCTCTAAATTACTGTTTTACTTTTGAAATTATTTTAGCTAATTCATTTTTTAAATTAATTTATTTATTTGTTTTTATTTTTGGCTGTGTTGGATCTTCGTTGCTGTGCATGGGCTTTCTCTAGTAGAGGCAAGTGGGGGCTACTCTTCGTTGTGGTGCGTGGACTTCTCATTGTCATGGTTTCACTTGTTGCAGAGCATGGGCTCCAGAGTGCAGGCTCAGTAGTTGTGGCACAAGGGCTTATTTGCTCCCTAGCATATGAGATCTTCCTGGGCCAGGGATTGAACCCGTGTTTCCTGTATTGGCAGGCAGAATCTTAAACACTGCACCACCAGGAAAGCCCAACTAATTCATTTTTAAAGGAATCTCTACAATTTTTTTCCAATAGATTTTTCAACTTAGAACTAGATTTTTAAAAATATATTATTTTGGCTATTCAAAATTATACATTTCAATTTAACGTTACTACCACGTTAAGTGTATATTTACACTATAAAATGTGGATTGAAAAATACCGAAAGGGTTCAGATGCATCTGATTCAGCACAATGAGAATTCTCTCTGACTGTTTACATTGGCAGTTCCCCATCTCCTTCAAAGTAATATTGGAATCTCATTTTTTTCCGGATGATAAACCATTGCAATATCGGAATGCTTATATAGCATGTGTTATTTCATTCTCGAGGTGCAAAGGGAAAAATGACAATATTTTTATTGCATCAGTATGGAGCATGGAACTAGTTGTCATGAAAGCTGATTGAAGAAATGCTCCTATCTCAAATCCATTTAAAGTGACTTTGAAAGAACTGAGCTATAAACATGAAATGACCAGAATACAATAAAGCCAATGTGACTGCTTTAGCCATCTTAGTAATTGATTCCAATGGCAGCTGCTGATGCAATCATCAGCATTTATCATTAGGAGAGTCCACGTGATTGGATTGGCAATTCCCATCAGATTGT
The DNA here is from genome assembly GCF_003031525.2 of Neophocaena asiaeorientalis asiaeorientalis. NCBI lineage: Eukaryota > Metazoa > Chordata > Mammalia > Artiodactyla > Phocoenidae > Neophocaena > Neophocaena asiaeorientalis. The sequence goes on from NW_020172369.1 coordinate 2,357,852, forward strand.
AGTGTGTGAAGGTGTATGTGTTTGCCTGTATGTATTCACACATTACATAGCTTATTTGCTATCATCAAATACAGAGGTCAGTGGGATAATCTGAGTTTTGCCAAGCAATAAGCTCATGTTGAATTATTATACCAGTGGCAGAATTTGAGAAAGGGTCAGATTTTTCAAATGTAAAAGGAAGACACTCTAAATTTGAGATACATTTTTTTCTGCAGTTTTGATGATTATTTTAATATCCATTAATAAAAATGCTGACTTACCAATTTAAAATAAAATCAGATTATACTATCTGATACTATGGCAACAACTAAAAACATGTTTATATGTCCTAAATTATTCAATTTGTAAATAAAAGGGGGAAAATCCAATATTTTATTGCTTTATAATATTTCAAGCATTTCAAACACAGTGAAGCCTATGTGAAAAAATACTAAGATTATTAATAGAACTGGAGTAGCTTATATTTTGAAAGATATGAAAGTTAAAATGTCATAAGCTACATAATTGTGATGATATATGTTTATTTGCAGTATCATTTTCCCATGTAAGGTGGCAGAGCATATAGATGTTATGTTAGGTAGGAAAATACTGAACACATTCTTACTGGATTTTATGCATTTGAGGACTTACATTATATATTTTTATCTTCCAATTTGTGTTCCACAGAACATAGTGCTATGAGAAGTTCTGTACAAAAAAAGTAATCTATGGTCGAATAATATTGAAAAACACTGCGTTCTTTGTCCTCACCTTGGAAAGTCATAAGAAACAACATATTAAAGGCTTTGAGAAGCTCAGTAATGAAAACTTGTTAGTTCAATGACTGATTCTCAAACTTATTTAATTATTGAAACTTTTAAAATATAACATTACATAAACATAAATGTAGAACACACTTTGAAAAATACTGATATAAAGGATAATATTGTTTTTTAGGACATGAAAAGTATTACATACTAATACTTATAAGCATAGAAAATAATGACTGGCAGGGGTATTGAAAGTAAGAAATTATACGTTAGGTTCTGGAATCTTTTCTTCAGCATTCCATCAGATAATCTTCCAGCATATTCTTTGAAGCTTCCTGTGAAGCACAACTCAGTTTACTCTCTGATATCTGCCTTTTGCCATCTGTGGACAGCTCTGATCCTTAGTTCCCTGGTTTCCAATATTGAGTTGGTATATATTGCTCCACACCTGCTCATTGGTCCTAATTGTACTTTTTATTCAGAGGTGTTAGGGATCCTGGAGAGATATCATCCAAGATAATGAGTTGATTGTGATTCTCATCACATTGTGATGTGATTCTCACCCCCTTTGTGAGTGAGGGGGTTGGCTTGGAAAATAATATTTAAGATGAAGTAGTGAATGATATAAGAATCTTGTTTGGCCCATCCCTGTAGAAAAGGCACTGACAGGAATTAGGACCATGTTTTCCAGTGGAAAAAGAAAGATGGCCTCTTCCAAATTAAAGTTGGCTAGGGGTGAGGAGCTAGGGTTTCTTTAGCCAGGTAGGAGGCTCTTTAGCCTCAAAATTTAACATACCTGTTAATGACTTGGTGATTTTAGTAAAATGTAGATGCTAACTCACCAGTCTAGGGTTAGGTCCAAGATTCTGAGTTTCTAAAACTCTTCTAGGTGATACCAGTGCTGTGGATTCTCTGACCTCACTTTGAGCAGCAAAGCTCTAGGATACTCACAGTGCTTACTGATTCAGGAATGTGAGAATCTACTGAGTCAAGTTAGTTAATGCAGAATTTTCCAAACTTTCTTTATCAAAAGAATCACTTGGAGGTTCTTCTCATAAATATGGATTCCCACATCTAATTTCTATATACGAAATAATATGCTTTAGGGAAAAGGGCCAAAATTTTATTTTTAGTAATTACCCAGGTGTGCCCTATGGTTAACAAGTTTACACAACATGGAGATAATGCAGTGTTTTTCCAAGTTGATCTTCAGACCACAACCAAGCAGCTTACATAAGGATCTGCTCTCCTGAATTCTTATTGAAAATGAGCATGGATGTCCTCACTAAATGTTAGAATTCAACTCTCCCAAGACCCTGATGCACACCAAGCATGTGAATCACTGATTATGAGAGTTAAGAGATATTCCCCAGACTTTATGCGAGTTAAGAGATATTCCCCAGACTTTATAGAAGGTGTTTAATATTCTAGCCTGCCAGTATTCACCCAAGTAAGAGTGCTAGAAGTTGTGCCTCCCTGAGGTCACTGTGGTTACAACAGTGGTAATTAGCAAAAGGGCAGAGAGGAAGGGCTCCTTGCGGAGAGTTGGGCCTTTACCAACCTCCATTAATCTGAGAGGTTTTTGTGTAAGAGTGTTGTAATGAGGCTGAAGGTTTTTTATGCTGACAATTCTAGCCAGATTGCTGAGTTTAGAATAGAATTTTATTCTCCACAGTGAACTGCTGGGTTTGGTGGATAGTTACATGGTAGAAAGTGAAATTTCTTAGTATATTTGAAAAAAAAAATGGTCTTTTGAGTTGGATAGGTTTAGTGTTGGCTCTATTTATTTATCTTAATAGTAATACTGATAGTTATTCAGTGCTTACTATGAACGAGGCTCTGATCTAGGTGCCAAACACTTCTTTAAATTTCTAAGCAAGTGACTTAAGCCATCTACATTCTTTCAGTTTCCTATTTTGGTTTCCAAACAATTATTTGATCTCCCTCTTGCAAAAAAAAATTTTTTTTTTCTACAAAAACCAACCCAAGTGACCTTATCTTCAATATTGGCAGCCTTTGTGCCACTGTAGGTGCAGTTCTGTAGTCTCCTCGGTTTCAGTTGATTTTTGCCTTCATTTAACCTTACTCCACACCCTAGACTCATAGCTGTTTCATTTTAGCTATTTCTAAACACCTACCTAAATAACACATTGTTGGCCTAAAGTTCTGTACATTTACCTCAAATATGCCCTTGCTATATCTGTCCTTTCTCCTTATTCCTATGGTTTCATGATTCTTTTACTTTCTTCCAACCTATCTGGACACTTGCAGCTCCCTTCCTTAACAAACCTAGATCCTTGTTCACTTGCACTATGTCTCAGCAGACTCTTCTATTCTATCCTATTGTGTCTCACCATTCCTAGAAAATTCTACAATCTCTTCCTCCTCACTGCTTGAACATCTGAGTACTAATACAGAAACTATATGACCAGGTAGAGTGGTGAGATTGTTGAGGGGCGTCTAATCTCCATACGGCTGTGAGTACACCCATCAATCCTTTCACTCTGTTATGGTCTGCTCCCTGGAACATTATTCACAGGAATGATTCCAACATTTTAGTGCTATCCTTAAAGCTCTAATTAAGGGTTCTTAAGTCTGTCTGTATTTTTGATTCACCCAAAGATATTTATTTTCTCATGATCAAACTCATACTAAAGCAATTAAATAAGAATCTGAAGGTTGGGCCCAAGCAATTGAATTTAAAATTTCTTTCCAAGTTTATTCTAACATGCAGCCATGTCTGAAACCACTGCTCTAATGACCACTGCCCAATGTTTTCAGCAGAAAGATTTCATCTCCTAATCTTTTCAAAGATATTGAGACTATCACACTTGAATTCATCCTGTTTGTTTCTTTCAACTCCTGTAAATTTGAATGCATCAACACTCATTCTAATCCGTTTCCATTCTCAAGGATGAGATCTTTGGTCCTGTCCATGGTAAATCCTTCACACTTGTCCTTGAAACCATTTATTTTTATTATCTGTGTCAGTTTCTGTGTCTCTATCTTTGCATCTGTCTCATCTCTTTTTGCCTCCATCTCCCTGTTTCTGACTTACTTTATGCATAGGGAGGTTGTGTCTATGCCTCTCCCAGTCTCCGTGTCTCCCTGTGTCTTTCTCTATGGTTTTGTGCCCATCTGGGTGGTGTGTTGAGTGTGTGTTTTCTCAGTTTCTTTTGCCTCTCTATCTCTTTTTCTCTTTCTCCATTTTTCTATGTCTCTTCCTGAGTTTTTTTCTCTCTGTCTCTGTCTCTGTGCATATATGCATATCTTTCTCTGTGTCTTCTTCTCTATCTCCGCATTTCCCTCTCTCTGTCTCTTCTGCTTTTCCTTTATCTCTCTCCAACTCCAGTATTATCACTGTTCCCTGTTTCTGTCTCTATCTCTTTGTCTATATTTGTCTTTCTCCAATCTTTATCTCTCTATTAGCTCTTATTCTTAAGCCTATAGATATACTCATATCTCTCCCATTAAAAAAGAGAACCATTACATGATTCTGAATCTCATGCTACATCCCTCTCATCTAAAACTCTAGAAAGTAAAGTAATATGGTTATGTCCATTTCTTACTTCATCTACTTTTCAATAAACTTCAAACTGGCTTTTATCCCTACTCTGCCACTAAAACTGTTCTCATTCTGTTCACCAAGGGCCTCTAATTACTGAATCTAATAGACACACTGAGTCATTAGGTCAAGTGGTACTTTAACTCTCTAGGAAATTTGACCCTCTTAAACAACCTTTTCTGTTTAATATTCTTTCTTCTTTTGGCCTCCATGACATAACTCTCTAATGATTCTTCTACACTTACTAATATTGTGTCTAATTTTTTTCAGCATTTTATTTCTAGTCTTATTCTTACATATTGGTGTTTCCCAAATGTGATAAATTGACCAAAATATTTTGCAGCTCCTTACCAAAGATGGTGAAGTATATTTCTTCACCCCAATCTGAGCTAGCCTTTTGTCTTGCTTACACCAAGAGAATGTGGTACAAGTGACATTTTTGAGATCTGGAGCCTAGTCCTCAAGAGACTTTACAGGGTCAGCCCTCACTCTCTTGGAATATTGAAAAGCAGCTTGTGATCAAAGACTGCTGTATAGAAATACAGTCCAGTCTATCCAATTGTCTCATCTGAGACCCACCTCCAGGTGATCTATAAGTTAAATGCAGCCACATGAATGAACCCAGGCAAGACTGCCAGAAGAAAAATTGTCAAAATGACTATACTACCCAAGGCAGTCTACAGATTCAATGGAATCCCTAACAAATTACCAATGGAAGTTTTCACAGAACTAGAACAAAAAATCTTAAAATTTGTATGGAGACACAAAAGACCCCAAATAGCCCAAGCAATTTGAGAAAGAAAAACGGACCTGTACGAATCAGGCTCCCTGACTTTAGACTACACTACAAAGCTACAGTCATCAAAACAGTATGGTACTGGCACAAAACCAGAAACATAGATCAATGGAACAGGATAGAAAGTCCATAAATAAACCACACACCTATGGTCAATTAATCTATGACGAAGGATGCAAGAATACATAATGGAGAAAAGACAGTTTCTTCAATAAATGGTGCTGGGAAAACTGGACAGCTACATATAAAAATATGAAATTAGAACATTCTTTAACATCATACACAAAAATAAACTCAAAATGGATTAAAGACCTAAGTGGAAGGCCAGATACTATAAAACTCTTAGAGGAAAATATAGGCAGAATGTTTGCTGACTTAATTCTCAGCAATATCTCTTTTGATTTGTCTCCCAGAGTGATGGAAGTAAAAATAAACAAATGGGACCTAACTAAACTCAAAAGCTTTTGTGCAGCAAAGGAAACCACAAGCAAGACAAAGAGACAACCAAGAGAATGGGAGAAAATATTTGCAAATGATGTGATCAACAAGGAATTAGTCTCCAAAATTTACAAACAGCTCATGCAGCTCAATATTTAAAAAATAAACAGCCAATCAGAAAATGGACAGAAAAGCTAAATAGACATTTTTCCAAAGAAGACATACACATGGCCAAGAGGCACATGAAAAGATGCTCAACGTTGCTAATTATTAGAGAATTGCAAATCAAAACTACAATGAGATATCACCACAAACCAGTCAAAATGGCCATCATCAAAAAGTCTACAAATAATAAATGCTGGAGAGGATGTGGAGAAAAGGGAACCCTCCTACACTGTTCGTGGGAATGTAAATTGGTACAGCCACTATAGAGAACAGTATGGAGGTTCATTAAGAAACGAAAAATATAGCTACCATATGATCCAGTAATCACACTCCTGGGCATATATCAAGAGAAAAACACAGTTCAAAAGGATACATGCACCCCAATGTTTATTGCAGCACTGCTTACAATAGCCATGACATGGAAGCAACCTAAATGTCCATTGACAGATGAATAGATATTGAAGATGTGGTACATATATACAATGGATTATTACTCAGCCATTAAAAGAACAAAATAATGTAATTTGCAGAATATGAATGACCCTGGAGATTATCATAGTAAGTGAAGTAAGTCAGACAGAGAAAGACAAAGAATTTATGGTTAACAGGGAGGAAGTGTGGGTGGAGGGATAGACTGGGAGTTTAGGATTGACATATTCACACTGCTATATTTAAAATGGATAACCAACAAGGACCTACTGTATAGCACAGGGAACTCTGCTTAATATTCTGTAATAACCTAAATGGGAAAAGAATTAAAAAAAAAAAATACATGTATGTGTATAACTGGATCACTTTGCTGTACACCTGAAACTATCACAAGACTGTTAAGCAACTCTATTCCAGTATTAAAAAAAGAAAAATTTAATTAACTCCATATGTATTTTATCATTTTTGTTTTAATCCATTAAGTTTTGGGGTGGTTTAACATGCAGCAATAAAAAGAGTGATATACCAGAATTCCTAATGTCACTAATTTCTCTTCACCTTCTTTAACTGTCCTAGAATAACTTCTTAATGTTCTATTTTTAATGTTTTAACTGCCTACTTTTTTTTTTTTTTTTTTTTT
>NW_020172369.1:2364749-2376775 GCF_003031525.2 Neophocaena asiaeorientalis asiaeorientalis
AATTTTTTTACTTCTTTTTTTTTTTTTTTTTTTTTTTGGTACGTGGGCCTCTCACTGTTGTGGCCTCTCCCGTTGTGGAACACAGGCTCAGGATGCGCAGGCTCAGCGGCCATGGCTCACAGGCCCAGACGCTCTGTGGCATGTGGGATCTTCCCGGACCAGGGCACAAACCCGTGTCCCCTGCAACGGCAGGCGGACCCTCAACCACTGCGCCACCAGGGAAGCCCTTAACTGCCTTCTTTATATTTATGACTGACAGATTAATTAATTTTTAGCTCTAGTCTGTCTTGAGGATCCCAAAGCCATAAATTTAAATTTTAAGCAATATCAATGATTGAATGTCCCATAATTACTTCTAACTCAAAACATCTAAAAACTTAAAAACACTATGTGTTTTCTAATTCATTTATTGGCACCACTACCCACCAATTTCCTAACCCTAAAATCTGGCAGTCACTCTTTTTCTTTTTTCTTTTTTTTTTAGGCTGTGTTATTCTGCTTGTGGGATCTTGGCTCCCTGACCAGGTATAGAACCAGGGCCCACAGGAGTGAAAGAATTGAGCCTTAACCACTGGACTGCCAGGGAATTCCCTATGGGTCACTCTTGAATCCTGTTGTTCCTCAAAATCCTTATCTAACAAATCTTTTGGTATAAATCTAACCTATTAAATATCTCCTCTTGCTGCTTGTTCTCATTACTCAAACATTTGCTAGTTCTTGCCTGGACTGGTTGACTGGTTTATCTGGCTTTATTCTGAGCCATTATCGAATTTTTACTACATAATAATGTAACTAAGTTAAAAATTTGACTGATTCATCCATAAAAAAATTAACCTGCTAGTATGACAAGAACTTTTCAGTTTGACCCTCACCAACTTATCCAGCTTTACCATCTCCATTTCCTGTCTCCATGACATTTTCTATGTAAGAAAAACTGGACTATATAAATATACATATATAGGATGAAGTTTCAAAGATTGTGCTTCAAATAATGCCTTTTCTGTGGGGGAAGATGGGAGGATTTTTTTTTTTTTTCATTAGCTTGGTCTTATTCAGCCTTCAAGATGAAACTCAGGAATTACCTTCCCTAAGCAGATTGGGTTAAAACAGCATCTTCTGATTTTTGCTGTAATATCATGTGCATATTTCTATCATAGCAGTGGTCCCACCATATTGGAATTACCTGACTTATCATCTGTCTCCCTGCATCTCCTATTAGCTCCTTGAGCCTATTAACACATTTTTCTCACAATTCCCAATATGATGCTCAAAGCCTGATACAGAGGTAACTCAATAAGTATGTGTTTAACTTTTATTTTGAACTCAGTTTTCTCCGCTACGTGATTAGTCATATCATTATTGTGAAGTAAAATGTACTAGTGTAGAGTAGATAGTGTAAAATGTAATTTATAAAACTATTAGCTTTCTTTCTACTCCCAGCTGGAGAAATAAAACTGGGGACTGGAGCAAAAAGGCTAGAACTAGGCACAGTCTGCCTAGATAATGTGAGTTAAACATTATAAAAAGAATATTAAGGATAAAATAGGAATATACCTTCTAGGATAGCTGATGATTTTCTCCCCGAGAAACTAGACAAATGGAAGCAGATTCTTCAGGTTCTTCATTAACTTTTGCAAAGGGTTCCTGGTATGCTTACAGGCCTGGTCCATCAAGAGTCAATATTCTATATAAGTAGGATAAAGCTGGATTAGGAAGGGATCAACATAGGTTGTACTAAGTCATGCAGTTTTTGGTTATTAGAATTTTTTCTGTGTTTGTTTCATTTCTATGCAGTACATTTATTACATTGTTAAATTTAACTCAGAACTCCTCTTTCTCAAGATGTTTTTAGATCATGATTTGTAAAAGGCAAGGAACATGACCATTGTAGGGAGAGGAATATCTGGATCTGGAGACAATAGAAAAGTTAGACTTCTTACAATTGCTTTCTTTTGTTTTTAGTTATTCTGGATTATGTACTTGGAATGTCAAATAGCATTTAAAAATGAAGGAAATATTTGGGTTTATCAAGGAAGGTGTTATGGTCGAATCTTTGTGCCCCCCACCCCATACATATGTTGAAATCCTACCTCTCAATGTGATTGTATTAGGAGGAGGGCCTTGGATAGTAATCAAACCATAAGGGTAGAGACCCCATGAATGGGATTGGTGCCATTTTAAAAGGGACCCCAGAGAGCTTTCTTGCTCTTTTCCTACCATGTAAGTAAGCTCTCTGCAGTTTGGAAGAGGGTTCTGACCTGATCCTGACCATGCTGTCACCCTTAACTCAGACATCCAGGCTCCAGACTATGAAAAATAAATATCTGTTATTTATAAGACAGTCTGTGGTATTCTGTTAGAGCAGCTCAAACTAAGACGGAAATTGGTACTGAGAAGACAGGGTGCTGCTATAACACATATATAAAAATATGGCAATATTTAGCATTCCCGCCAAATGGGTAGAGACTGGAAGAGTTTTGAGGTTCATACTATAAAAAGCCTAGATTTCCATGAATGAACTTTTAAAAGGTGATTCTAGTGAAAGCTAAGAAAGAAGAGAGCTGTAGAGAAAACATTAAAGTTAGAGAATACGTAAATAACCATGAACAGAATGTTGGTATAATATGGATGGTAAAGGTCATTCTTATGAGATATCAGGTGGAAATGAGAAACACATTATTGGACAATGGAGGAAAGGCAATTCTTGTTACAAAGTGGTAAAGACCTTGGCTGAACTGTGTTCGTGATCTAGTGTTTTGGGTAAGGTAGAACTCACAAGTGATGAAATTGGATATCTAGATAAAGAGCTTTCTAAGCAAACTGTTGAAGAGGACTTGGTTCCTCCTGACTGCTTATAGAAAAATGTGAGAGGAGAAAATAAACTGAAGATGGAACTCTTAAGGAAAAAAGAACCAAAACATAAATTTTGGACAATTCTCAACCTGTCCATATTATAAAAAATGAGAATGTTTGGAAGAGAATACTAAAGGCATGGCATACCAACCATTTGATAAGATTAGTTGTGGGTGCGAACCATGGATTTAATCAACCATCTCGACAAAAACTAGAAATAGAGATGGGCTTATGCTAGCAGAAACACTGTCACTGGGACTAAGGGAAACAGAGAAAGTGGGGAAAATGAAGGAAGACATGGATTTCTTAGAACTGATAAGACCAAAGCATAAAACTATTCAGCTGTGATCACAGACTATTCTTCAAGATAAGAGAAGAAGAATCCCAGAGGCAATTCAGAGATCATCAGGGAGGCCACTTGCACCACAGGCTCAGCATGCAGGGGCCAGAGGCCAGGGTTTCTTCCACTTCAATATCAAAGGGTGGGAGACCAGATGACTAGTGGAGATATGGGCTTGGGGCCAACCAGCTGAGACTTGGAAGCTCAGCTCTTGGAGCCTTGTCTCTGGCCAGAAAGAGAAGGTTGATTTGGGTGGGGTCACTGCAGAGATTCACAGTGGAAGCAACACTTTGCTGAGCTGTTGGGGTGACACTGTTACCCCAGTAGGTATGGAAGGAAGAACATCCAGCCAAAAAGGATTGTTCTTGAAATTTAAGATCTTATGGAGCATGCCTATTAGGTTTTTAACTTACTTGAGACCTGTCATCCATTTCTTCTTTCCTATTTCTCCCTTTTGGAATACTAATGTTAATTCTATTCCTGTGCCACCATTGCACTTTGGAAGCACACCACTTCTTTGGTTTCACAGGTTCACAGCTGGAGAGGAATTTTGCCTGAGGATAAATTGTACCTTGAGACTCACTCATATTTGATTGAGATACCATTTAGATTAGACTTTAGACTTTAGAATTGATGCTGGAACTAGTTATGAACTTTGGAGTTGTTGAGTATACATGAGAGTATTTTGCATGTGAGAAGGACATAAAATTTGGGGGACTACGGGCAGAATGTTATGAATTGAATGTCTGTGCACCATACCCCTTCATATGTTGAATCTTAACCTCCAATGTGATGGTATTGTGAGGGGTTGCTTTGGGGAGGTAATTAGACCAGTATGGTGGAGTCTTCATGAATGGCATTAATACTCTTATAAAAAGGACCCCAGAGAGCTCCCATGCTCTTCTTCCACTATGTGAAGATACAGCTAGGAGTCATTTTTGCAACCCAGAACACCACCATGCTAATATTCTGATCTTGGACTTCCCAGCCTCCAGAACTGTGAGGAATAAATTTCTGCTGTTCATAAGCCATTCAGCCTATGGTGTTCTGTTATAGCAATACAAATTGACTAAACAGTAATGTTGCTTAAAACAAGTTTAGAAACACTATTTTTAACATATGTTTTACTAAGCCCTAGAGGACCTTACATGGAGTTTTCAGAATCACATTCCAAGAGGCATGGAGAGAAACTATAATATGTGTGAATAAAACTATCTAGAATAAGAAATGCAATTACTTTATTTATAGTTACACAAATATACTTCCTTAAAAAATTGACTTTAATTTTTTTAGTGTTTTTATGTTCAAAGAAAAATTGAAGGGAATGTACACAGATTTCCCATATATCCCTGGTCCCCACAAAAGCATAGCCTCCTTTATCAGCAGCATCTTCCAACAGCGTGATCCATTTACTACAACTGATGAACTTACACTGGCACATCTTCATCGCTAAAAGTCCAAAGTTTACCTTTGAGTTCAATATTAGTGTTGTACATTCTATGGATTTTTAATTTTAATGAAGTCAAATTTATTAATTATTTCTTTCATGAATTGTGTCGTTGGTGTTGTATATAAGAAGACTTCACCATACTCAAGTTTACCTAGGTTTTCTCCTGTATTATCTACTCAGAGTTTTATAATATTGAACTTTATATTTAGGTCTATAATCCATTTAAAGTTAATTTTTGTGAAGGATATGTCTGGGTCTAGATTCTTTTTTTCTTTTCTTTTCCTTTTTTTTTTTTTTTTTCTTCAGATGGATATCTGGTTGTTTCAGCATCATTTGTTGAAAAGACTATCTTTACTGCAATGTATTGCCTTTGCGCCCTTGTCAAAGATCAGTTGACCATATTTATGTGGGTCCATCTCTGCATTGTGTTCCATTGATCTATTTGCTTATTCTTTCACCAATTCTACACTGCCTTAATTATTGGAGCTTTATAATAAGTCTTGAAGTCAGGTAGTGTCAGTCCTCCAATTTTGTTTATCTCTTTCAATACAGTGTTGGCTATTTTGGGTCTTTTGACTCTCCACATAAACTTTAGAATCAATTTGTTGATATCTACAAAATAACTTGTTCCTGATCTTAGAGGGAAAAGTTTAGAGTTTCTCACCATTAATTATGATGTTACCTGATTTAGTAGATTTTAGTAGATAGTCTTTATCAAGTATAGAAAAAATTTCTCAATTCCTAGTTCACTGAGAGTTTTTATCATGAATGGATGTTGGATTTTGTTGAATGCTTTTTCTGCATCTATTGAAATGATTATGTGATTTTTGCTTTTTAATCTGCTGATGTGATGGATTACATTACCTGCTTTTTGAGTGTTGAACCAGCCTTGCATGATTGAGATAAATCAACTAGGTCATGGTGTATACTTCTGTTTATACTTTTTTGGGGACTCGGTTTGCTAATATTTTGTTTGAATTTTTATGTCTATGCTCATGAGAGCTATTGGACTGAAGTTTTCTTGTATATCTTTGCATGGTTTTGATATTAGAGTATATTACTGACCACATAGAATGAGATAGGAAGTATTCCCTCAGCTTCTATCCTCTGAAAGAGATTGTAGAGAATTGATATAATTTCTTCTTTAAATGTTTGATAAAATTCACCAGTAAACACACCTGTGCTTGATGTTTTCTGTTTTGGAATGTTATTAGTAATTGATTAACTTTCTTTAAGAGGTATAACACTATTCAGATAGTCTATCTTTTTGTATGAGTTTTCACACATTGTGTCTTTTAAGTAGTTGGTCCATTTCATCTAGGTTAACAAATTTGTGGGCATAGAGTTGTTTATCATATTCCCTTATTATTATTTTAATTTCCATGAGATCTGTCAGGGTTTCCTCTCTTTCATATGTGATATGAGTAATTTGTGTTTTCTCTTCTTTACTTAGTTACCCTGGTTATAGGATTATTGATTTTAGTGATCTTTTCAAAGAACTAGCTTTTGGTTTCTTTGATTTTCTCTATTGATTTCCTATTTTCAATTTAATTGATTTCTGCTCTAATTCTATGACTTTTTTTCTTCTGCTTACTTTGAATTTAATTTGCTCTTCTTTTTCTAGTTTTCTAAGGTAGAAATTTGGTTGATTGATTTTAGATTTTTCTTCATTTCTAATATACACTTTCAATGTTATAATTTTCTCTCTACTCCTTTTGCTGCATTTCACAAACATTGATAAGTTATATTTTCATTTTCCTTTAGTTTGAAATATTTTAAAATCTCACTTGAGATTTCTTTTTGACCCTTGTTTTATTTAGAAGTGTGTTTCTTAATCTCCATGTATTTTGGGATATTCCAGTTATTGTTCTATTATTGATTTCTAGTTTAATTCATTGTGGTCTGTGAGAAGATATTGTGTGATTTCTATTCTATTAAGTTTGAAATTTATGTGAGGTCTATGGCTCAGAATATGGTCTATTTTGGTGAATGTTCTATATGAGCTGGAGAAGAATGTGCATTTTGCTGTTGTTAGATGAAATCATCTATAGATGTTGATTATGTCCTGCTTATTGATTTTGTTGTTGGGTTCAACTATGTCCTTACTGATTTTCTGTCTCCTTAATCTGTCCATTTCTGATAGAGAGATGTTAAATTTTCTAATAAGATGGTGCAATTCTGTTCATTTTTAACAATCATAGTTTGTTGCTCTGTTGTTAGGCACATATGAGGTTTTAGAGAATTATCCCCTTTATAAACATTATGTAATATCCTTCTTTATCCCTGATAACTTTCCCATGCTTTGAAGTCTGCCCTGTCTGAAATTACTATAACTACTCCTGCTTTCTTTTGGTTAGTGTTTTCACTATGATGGATACTGGCAATAAAAAAAAAGTGGTGCTTGCCCTCAAATATTTTTTATAATACTCAATTACATACAAAGCAGTGGTTTCTGGGGAAAACATTCTTAAATTAAAATAAACCAGCCAAGGGCTTCCCTGGTGGCGCAGTGGTTGAGAGTCCACCTGCCGATGCAGGGGACACGGGTTCATGCCCCGGTCCGAGAAGATCCCACATGCCGCGGAGCGGCTGGGCCCATGAGCCATGGCCGCTGGGCCTGTGCGTCCGAAGCCTGTGCTCCAGCCAACTTTTAAATTACATTAAAAATTGTGGCAAATCGGAGAATATGATTATTCCAATTAAATTTAAGTAATTTAAAAACCTATGTGATATAACCAAGCTCAAATACTATTGCATTGCATGTATACACATACACACACACACAAACACAAACACACACACCCCAAAAAAGAGAAAGAAAGGAGATTGATTGTGATTGGTGGAGAATGAGCCATCAAACTCATTTTGGGAAAGAGAAGGGCTGAGTAGAAACTCTTTTTTTTTTTTTTTAACATCTTTATTGGGGTATAATTGCTTTACAATGGTGTGTTAGTTTCTGCTTTATAACAAAAGCAGGTGCAGGCTTTTCCCCGAACTCCCTCCCGGCTAGTCGTGGTGCACTAACCCCTTTAGGATATGTTCAAGCCACCAACCCCAGTCCTCTCCCTGCGCTCAGACCGGAAACCCGAGCCTCAGCTCGCAGCCCTGCCCGCCCCGGCGGGTGAGCAGACAAGCCTCTCGGGTTGGTGAGTGCCGGTCGGCACCGATCGTCTGTGCAGGAATCTCCCCGCTTTGCCCTCCGAACCCGTCCCTGTGCACTACTCCGCAGTCCCGACGCTCCCCCCTCCGCCTCCCGCAGTCTCCGCCCGCGGAGGGGCTTCCTAGTGTGTGGAAACTTTTCCTCCTTCACAGCTCCCTCCCACTGGTGTAGGTGCCGTCCTTATTCTTTTGTCTCTGTTTTTTTCTTTTTTTCTTTTGCCCTACCCAGGTACGTGGGGAGTTTCTTGCCTTTTGGGAGGTCTGAGGTCTTCTGCCAGCCTTCAGTAGGTGTTCTGTAGGAGTTGTTCCACGTGTAGATGTATTTCTGGTGTATCCGTGGGGAGGAAAGCGATCTCCGAGTCTTACTCTTCTGCCATCTTCCTCTTTCTTAGACTTATTTTGTTGATTACTGAGCAGTGACCATCATTTTTGTCATGTAAGAATTTGATTATAAACTATTAAAATACCAAAAGGAAATTAGCAGTGTGGTATAATGCATTCAGATATTCACATGAAGTCAATAGATCTGTGTTTTTGTTGGTTTTTTTTTTTTGGTAAAGATGGTCAAATTCCAATTTTTCGTTAAATATCTCATCATCCATGAGTCCTCAAAGTTCATAACGAATGAGTTCTGATAGTGCTAAATAATTATCTGTAACTGTAGCATTTATTTAAAATTCTGGTTCATAGTTTTATAATCTTTAAGATTATTCTCTAGTCATGTTAAGCATAAAAGAACAATCTTTTAATCAATACATTTGACATTTTTCTAATGTTTTACGTTTATACTTCTGTATTTTATTATTCTTGCTCAAAAGCCTGGAGGTTTAAATTTGACATAAGACATTGTGAAGTAAATAAAAAAAAAAAAAAAAAACAAAAAACTAGAGAAACAAAACTTATGATTCTAAAGAAAACCTTAATAATAATATCTACACACATGTAATTTTATACAGAAGGTATAAGAGGAAACACAACTATAGTCTGTAAAACATCATTAACATTACTTAATAATTTATATACATTGTATAAAGTACACTAGAATCTCCTCTTCTAAGTTCACTTTAAAGTTAGATTTTTGTAACATTCTAACCTGTGAACAATTTGTTATCAATTTTCTTTACTTCAGAAAATTGCATTAGAATTTTTGGCAAGTCAACATAAAATCTCAAGTTCAAGAAGATTGGTGCTATTTAGCTAACTTAAGTAGAGCTAATTATCTTGCATTAAGTTTGGGTTCTAATTTCTTTCCTATTTCAAGCAATAAACATTTTCCTGTGTGTAATTACATTTAGGATTTATTTTTGTAAAAAAATGTAAGTGTACCTTTTGTGAATCTTTCTCCCTAATGCTCCCCTAGTTACAAATGTTATCAAACCATTGCCCTTTAAGCAACGATGGAAAAGTTGGCAACCCTCCAACTTAATTTTGAACATTTTCATTATTTCCTAATAAAGCAAGAGGGCCATAGTCTCAAAGTATAAAGCAAAATGGGTTCTATATCTGAAATATGCTCCATTGAGACATCTAAACATGGGGTCAGGGCAACCAAGAGTAGTTAGTGCACAAAAAAAAACTGCCACAAGCAGCAGAAACCAAAGTGGAAAATAACAGCTTCTTCTTGGAAGGCAGAGTTCATTCTCAATTTGCTTTTTTTTTCCTCCTTAAGATATCTAGGATACAATAAATTTTAGAATGTTCTCTGCATTGCCATCTGATTGCTCCCTCCCTTTTAATTTGTAAATTGATATAATCTGGGATCTCAAGAGACAGGACGATTTTCTGAACCATCAGTGCAATTACCTATCAAAGTTTGAAATTGTTTGTAAAATGACATTGCTTAGAAAAGGCAATTCTTTTCAAAATTAAACAAGAGCAGGATAACAATCATAGCAATCATATAATGGTACAATGTAAGGTTCATTACTTGTACCTTCTAGGGCAAAGTGACATCAGGTGGAGTAGGTACAAAATTCACCATTTTTGTCTAAAAATAGACACACTTTCTAGAGGAATAAATTATTTTTTCCTAATAGTAATTGTTAGGTAATAAAAAAGAAACAAAATATGAGAATTATAATTGCTTTTAATACATTTAAAAATCACAAGTTATTTAAAGGCTAGGAATAGTTATTATCACTATTAATTATATGGCATAATGTCACTATCACATATGGATGTACATGCATTCTTTAGTTTCATCAGGAAACTTCATTTAATATTAGTGATCACAGTGGGTGTGCTCAGGGTGCACACGCTGATGTCACCTTACCTGGCTGCTCTGCCTACCTGCCTGCCCTGGGCACTTGTCTAGCCCAGGCAGGCCAGGGTCCACCAGCCCTGGACCAGGGTCCTGCAACCTGACCGTCTTGGCCAGCCTGGATGTAGAAGTTAAGAAAGGGTACACAGAGACTCGGGTGGTTACACATCTGACATATCAACAAAGAATCATCTTTTCATTTGCGGCAGAAAACTAGGCAGAAGAAGTAAATCTAGCAGAAAACATTGTTATTCCCTAACAATACTGCAAGGATTAAAATACAGATAAAACCAAGTTCCTGATAGAGACCTTCAAGATGGCGGAGGAATAAGATGTGGAGATCACCTTCCTCCCTACAAATACAACTACACGTGGAACAACTCCTACAGAACACCTACTAAACGCTGACAGAACACCTCAGACCTCCCAAAAGGCAAGAAATTCCCCACGTACCTGAATAGGGAAAAGGAAAATGAAAACACAGAGACAAAAGAATAGGGACAAGACCTGCACCTCGGGTAGGGAGCTGTGAAGGAGGAAAAGTTTCCACACTAGGAAGCCCTTCACTGGAAGAGGAGACAGTGGGTGGGTGGATATTTCCTAATAAAGCAAGAGGGCCATAGTCTCAAAGTATAAAGCAAAATGGGTTCTATATCTGAAATATGCTCCATTGAGACATCTAAACATGGGGTCAGGGCAACCAAGAGTAGTTAGTGCACAAAAAAAAACTGCCACAAGCAGCAGAAACCAAAGTGGAAAATAACAGCTTCTTCTTGGAAGGCAGAGTTCATTCTCAATTTGCTTTTTTTTTCCTCCTTAAGATATCTAGGATACAATAAATTTTAGAATGTTCTCTGCATTGCCATCTGATTGCTCCCTCCCTTTTAATTTGTAAATTGATATAATCTGGGATCTCAAGAGACAGGACGATTTTCTGAACCATCAGTGCAATTACCTATCAAAGTTTGAAATTGTTTGTAAAATGACATTGCTTAGAAAAGGCAATTCTTTTCAAAATTAAACAAGAGCAGGATAACAATCATAGCAATCATATAATGGTACAATGTAAGGTTCATTACTTGTACCTTCTAGGGCAAAGTGACATCAGGTGGAGTAGGTACAAAATTCACCATTTTTGTCTAAAAATAGACACACTTTCTAGAGGAATAAATTATTTTTTCCTAATAGTAATTGTTAGGTAATAAAAAAGAAACAAAATATGAGAATTATAATTGCTTTTAATACATTTAAAAATCACAAGTTATTTAAAGGCTAGGAATAGTTATTATCACTATTAATTATATGGCATAATGTCACTATCACATATGGATGTACATGCATTCTTTAGTTTCATCAGGAAACTTCATTTAATATTAGTGATCACAGTGGGTGTGCTCAGGGTGCACACGCTGATGTCACCTTACCTGGCTGCTCTGCCTACCTGCCTGCCCTGGGCACTTGTCTAGCCCAGGCAGGCCAGGGTCCACCAGCCCTGGACCAGGGTCCTGCAACCTGACCGTCTTGGCCAGCCTGGATGTAGAAGTTAAGAAAGGGTACACAGAGACTCGGGTGGTTACACATCTGACATATCAACAAAGAATCATCTTTTCATTTGCGGCAGAAAACTAGGCAGAAGAAGTAAATCTAGCAGAAAACATTGTTATTCCCTAACAATACTGCAAGGATTAAAATACAGATAAAACCAAGTTCCTGATAGAGACCTTCAAGATGGCGGAGGAATAAGATGTGGAGATCACCTTCCTCCCTACAAATACAACTACACGTGGAACAACTCCTACAGAACACCTACTAAACGCTGACAGAACACCTCAGACCTCCCAAAAGGCAAGAAATTCCCCACGTACCTGAATAGGGAAAAGGAAAATGAAAACACAGAGACAAAAGAATAGGGACAAGACCTGCACCTCGGGTAGGGAGCTGTGAAGGAGGAAAAGTTTCCACAC
>NW_020172369.1:2376807-2382992 GCF_003031525.2 Neophocaena asiaeorientalis asiaeorientalis
GGGTGGGTGGGGGGAAGCTTCAGAGCCACGGAGGAGACCTCAGCAACAGGGGTGCGGAGGGCAAAGTGGAGAGATTCCCTCACAGAGGATCGGTGCCGACCAGCACTCACCAGCCTGAGAGGCTTGTCTGCTCACCCACTGACTGGGATAAGTTGGGGCTGGGACCCGAGGTTCCGGCTTCGGAGGTCAGAGAGCCCAGGGAGAGGAATGGGACTGGCTGAGGGAACACAGCCTGAAGGGGGCTAGTGGACCACAGCTAACCAAGAGGGAGTCTGGGAAAATGTCTGGAACTACCTACAAGGCAAAAGACCATTGTTTTGGGGTGCACAAGGAGAGGAAATTCAGAACACTGCCTAAACGAGCTCCAGAGACGGAGCGCGAGCCGCAGCTAACAGCGTGGACACAAGAGACGGGCATGAAACGCTAAGGCTCCAACTGCAGCCACCAAGAAGCATGTGTGCAAGCCCAGGTCATTAACCACACCTCCCTTCCCCCAGATCCTGTGCAGCCCACCACTGCCAGGGTCCCGTGATCCAGGGACAACTTCCCCAGGAGAACACACGGTGCCTCTCAGGCTGGTGCAATGTCATGCCGGCCTCTGCCGCTGCAGGCTTGCTCCGCATTCCGTACCCCTCACTCCCCCCGCCCTGACCCAGCCAAAGCCACCTAATCAGCTGCTACTTTAACTACATCCTGTCTGAGTGAAGAACAGATGCCCTCAGGCAGCCTATACACAGAGAAGGGGCCAAATCCAAAGCTGAATCCCAGGAGCTGTGAGAATGAAGAAGAGAAAGGGAAATCTCTCTCAGAAGTCTCAGGAGCATCGGATTAATTCTCCACAATCAACTTGATGTACCCTGCATCTGTGGAATACCTGAATAGGCAACGAATCATCCCAAAATTGAGGCGGACATTGGGAGCAACAATATATAAATATATTTTTCCTTTTCCTCTTTTTGTGAGTGTTTATGTGTATGCTTCTTTGTGTGATTTTGTCTGTATAGCTTTGCTTTTACCATTTGTCCTAGAATTCTGTCAGTCCATTTGTTTGTTTGTTTATTTGTTTTTGTATTGTTTTTAGATCTTGCAATCCTTGATGGATTTGTTTTTTTGGTTTGGTTGCTCTCTTCTTTCTTTCTTTCTTTTTTTATTACTTTTTAATATTTAATAATTATTTTTTATTTTAATAACTTTATTATTTTTTTTCTTTCTTTCTTTTTTTCTCTCTTTTCTTCAGAGCTGTGTGGCTGACAGGGTCTTGGTGCTCCAGCCAGGTATCAGGCATGTGTCTCTGAGGTGAGAGAGTCAAGTTCAGGACACTGGTCCACCAGAGACTTCTCGGCTCCACGTAATACCACACAGCAAAAGCTCTCCCAGAGATCTCCATCTGTATGCTAAGACCCAGCTCCACTAAACCACCAACAAGCTACAGTGCTGAACACCCTATGCCAAACAACTAGCAAGACAGGAACACAACCCCTTCCATTAGCAGAGAGGCTGCCTAAATTCATAATCAGGTCACAGACACCCCAAAACACACCACTGGATGCAGACATGCCCACCAGAAAGCCAAGATCCGTACTCATCCACCAGAACACAGGTGCTAGTCTGCTCCACCAGGAAGTCTATACAACCAACTGAACCAAACTTAGACACTGGAGGCAGACACCAAAAACAATAGGAGCTATAAACTGGCAGCCTGAAAAAAAGGCACCCCAAACACAGTAAGTTAAGCAAACTGAGAAGACAGAGGAAGACACAGCAGATGAAGGAGCAAGGTAAAAACCCACCAGACCAAACAAATGAAGACAAAATAGGCAACCTACCTGGAAAAGAATTCAGAGTAATGATAGTAAAGATGATAAAAAGTCTTGGAAATAGAAGGGAGAAAACACAAGAAACATTTAACAAGCAACTAGAAGAACCAAAGAGCAAACAAACAATGATGAATAACACAATAAATGAAATTAAAAATTCTCTATAAGGATTCAATAGCAGAAAAACTGAGGCAGAAGAACAGATAAGTGACCTGGAATATAAACTAGTGGAAATAACTACTGCAGAGCAGAATAAAGAAAAAAAGATGGAAAAAAATTGAGGACAGTTTCAGAGACCTCTAGGAAAACATTAAACACACCAACATACAAATTATAGGGGTGGCAGAAGAAGAAAATAGAAAGGGACTGAGAAAATATTTGATGAGATTATAGTGAAAAACTTCCCTAATATGAGAAAGGAAACAGTTAATCAAGTCAAGAAGTGCAGAGAGTCCCATACAGGATAAATCCAAGGAGAAACACGCCACGACACATATTAATAAAACTATCAAAAATTAAATACAAAAAAAAATTAAAAGTAGCAAGGGAAAAACAACAAATAACATGCAAGGGAATCCCCATAAGGTTAACAGTTGATCTTTCAGCAGAAACTCTGCAAGCCAGAACAGGGTGGCAGGAGATATTTAAAGTGATGAAAGGGAAGAACCTACAACCAAGATTACTCTACACAGCAAGGATCTCATTCAGATTTGATGGAGAAATTGAAAGCTTTAGAGACAAGCAAAAGCTAAGAGAGTTCAGCACCACCAAACCAGCTTTACAACAAATGCTAAAGGAAGTACTCTAGGCAGGAAACACAAGAGAAGGAAAAGACCTACAATAACAAACCCAAAGCTATTAAGAAAATCGTAATAGGAACATACATATCGATATTACCTTAAATAAAAATGGACTAAATGCTGCTGCCCAAGGACATAGACTGGCTCGTTGGATACAAAAACAAGACCCGTATATATGCTGTCCACAGGAGATCCACTTCAGACCTAGGGACACATACAGACAGAAAGTGAGGGGATGGAAAAAGATATTCCAGACAAATGGAAATCAACAGAAAGCTGGAGTAGCAATTCTCATATCAGACAAAATGGACGTTAAAATAAAGGCTATTACAAGAGACAAAGAAGGACACTACATAATGATCAAAGGATCAATCCAAGAAGAAGATATAACAATTGTAAATATTTATGCACCCAACATAGGAGCACCTTAATACATAAAGCAAATGCTAAGAGCCATAAATGGGAAAATCAACAGTAACACAATCAAAGTAGGGGACTTTAACACCCCACTTTCACCCATGGACAGATCATCCAAAATGAAAATAAATAAGGAAACACAAGCTTTAAATGATAAATTAAACAAGATATGCTTAATTCATATTTATAGGACATTTCATCCAAAAACAACAGAATACACATTTTGCTCAAGTGCTCATGGAACATTCTCCAGGATAGATCATATCTTGGGTCACAAATCAAGCCTTGGTAAATTTAAGAAAATTGAAATTGTATCAAGTATCTTTTCTGACCACAACGCCATGAGACTAGATATCAATTACAGGAAAAGATCTGTAAAAAATACAAACACATGGAGGCTAAACAATACACTACTTAATAATGAAGTGATCACTGAAGAAATCAAAGAGGAAATAAAAAAATACCTAGAAACAAATGACAATGGAGACACAACGACCCAAAACCTATGGATGCAGCAAAAGCAGTTCTAAGGGGGAAGTTTATAGCAATACAAGCCCACCTTAAGAAGCAGGAAACATCTCGAATAAACAACCTAACCTTGCACCTCAAGCAATTAGAGAAAGAAGAACAAAAATGCCCCAAAGCTAGCAGAAGGAAAGAAATCATAAAAATCAGATCAGAAATAAATGAAAAAGAAATGAAGGAAACGATAGCAAAGATCAATAAAACTAAAAGCTGGTTCTTTGAGAAGATAAACAAAATAGATAAACCACTAGCCAGACTCATCAAGAAAAAAAGGGAGAAGACTCAAATCAATAGAATTAGAAATGAAAAAGGAGAAGTAACAACTGACACTGCAGAAATAAAAAAAATCATGAGAGATTACTACAAGCAACTCTATGCCAATAAAATGGACAATCTGGAAGAAATGGACAAATTCTTAGAAATGCACAACCTGCCAAGACTGAATCAGGAAGAAATAGAAAATATGAACAGACCAATCACAAGCACTGAAATTGAAACTGTGATTAAAAATCTTCCAACAAACAAAAGCCCAGGACCAGATGGCTTCACAGGCGAATTCTATCAAACATTTAGAGAAGAGCTAACACCTATCCTTCTCAAACTCTTCCAAAATATAGCAGAGGGAGGAACACTCCCAAATTCCTTCTACGAGGCCACCATCACCTTGGTACCAAAACCAGACAAGGATGTCAGAAAGAAAGACAACTACAGGCCAATATCACTGATGAACATAGATGCAAAAATCCTCAACAAAATACTAGCAAAGAGAATCCAACAGCATATTAAAAGGATCACACACCATGATCAAGTGGGATTTATTCCAGGAATGCAAGGATTCTTCAATATACACAAATCTATCAATGTGATAAACCATATTAACAAATTGAAGGAGAAAAACCATTTGATCATCTCAATAGATACAGAGAAAGCTGTTGACAAAATTTGACACCCATTTATGATAAAAACCCTGCAGAAAGTAGGCATAGAGAGAAATTTCCTCATCATAATAAAGGCCATATATGACAAGCCCACAGCAAACATCATCCTCAATGGTGAAAAACTGAAAGCATTTCCACTAAGATCAGGAACAAGACAAGGTTGCCCACTCTCACCACTCTTATTCAACATAGTTTTGGAAGTTTTAGCCACAGCAATCAGAGAAGAAAAGGAAATAAAAGGAATACAAATTGGAAAAGAAGTAAAGCTGTCACTGGTTGCAGATGACATGATACATAGGGAATACATAGGGATACATAAGGAATCCTAAAGATGCTACCAGAAAACTACTAGAGCTAATCAATGAATTTGGTAAAGTAGCAGGATACAAAATTAATGCAAAGAAATCTCTGGCATTCCTATAAACTAATGATGAAAAATCTGAAAGTGAAATCAAGAAAACACTCCCATTTACCACTGCAACAAAAAGAATAAAATATCTAGGAATAAACCTACCTAAGGAGACGAAAGACCTGTATGCAGAAAATTATAAGACACTGATGAAAGAAATTAAAGATGATACAAATAGATGGAGAGATATACCATGTTCTTGGATGGGAAGAATCAACATTGTGAAAATGACTCTACTACCCAAAGCAATCTATAGCTTCAATGCAATCCCTATCAAACTACCACTGGCATTTTTCACAGAACTAGAACAAAAAATTTCGCAATTTGTATGGAAACACAAAAGACCCCGAATAGCCAAAGCAATCTTGAGAACGAAAAAAGGAGCTGGAGGAATCAGGCTCCCTGACTTCAGACTATACTACAAAGCAACAGTAATCAAGACAGTATGGTACTGGCATGAAAACAGAAAGATAGATCAATGGAACAGGATAGAAGGCCAGAGAAAAACCCATGCACATATGGACACCTTATCCTTGATAAAGGTGGCAGGAATGTACAGTGGAGGAAGGACAGCCTGTTCAATAAGTGGTGCTGGAAAAACTGGACAGATGCATGTAAAAGTGTGAGATTAGATCACTCCCTAACACCATACACAAAAATAAGCTCGAAATGGATTAAAGACCTAAATGTAAGGCCAGAAACTATCAAACTCTTAGAGGAAAATATAGGCAGAACACTCTATGACATAAAACACAGCAAGATCCTTTCTGACCAACCTTCTAGAGTAATGGAAAGAAAAATAAACAAATGGGACCTAATGAAACTTCAAATCTTTTGCACAGCAAAGGAAACCATAAACAAGACCAAAAGACAACCCTCAGAATTGGAGAAAATATTTGCAAATGAAGCAACTGACAAAGGATCAATCTCCGAAATTTACAAGCAGCTCATTCAGCTCAATAACAAAAAAATACACAACCTAATCCAAAACTGAGCAGAAGACCTAAATAGACATTTCTCCAAAGAAGATATACAGACTGCCAACAAACACATGAAAGAATGCTCACCATCATTAATCATTAGAGAAATGCAAATCAAAACTACAATGAGATATCATCTCACACCAGTCAGAATGGCCATCATCAAAAAATCTAGAAACAATAAATGCTGGAGAGGGTGTGGAGAAAAGGGGACACTCTTGCACTGCTGGTGGGAATGTGAATTGGTTCAGCCACTGTGGAGAACAGTATGGAGGTTCCTTAAAAAACTACAAATAGAA
>NW_020172369.1:2383261-2383507 GCF_003031525.2 Neophocaena asiaeorientalis asiaeorientalis
AGAGTGAAGTAAGTCAGAAAGAAAAAGACAAATACTGTATGCTAACACATATATATGGAATTTAAGGGAAAAAAATGTCATGAAGAACCTAGTGGTAAGGCAGGAATAAAGACACAGACCTACTGGAGAACAGACTTAAGGATACAGGGAGGGGGAAGGGTGAGCTGTGACAGGGCAAGAGAGAGTCATGGACATATACACACTAACAAACGTAAGGTAGTAGATAGCTGGGGGGAAGCAGCCGCA
>NW_020172369.1:2383926-2427710 GCF_003031525.2 Neophocaena asiaeorientalis asiaeorientalis
GTATGGTACTGGCACAAAAACAGAAAGATAGATCAATGGAACAGGATAGAAGGCCAGAGAAAAACCCATGCACATATGGACACCTTATCCTTGATAAAGGTGGCAGGAATGTACAGTGGAGGAAGGACAGCCTGTTCAATAAGTGGTGCTGGAAAAACTGGACAGATGCATGTAAAAGTGTGAGATTAGATCACTCCCTAACACCATACACAAAAATAAGCTCGAAATGGATTAAAGACCTAAATGTAAGGCCAGAAACTATCAAACTCTTAGAGGAAAATATAGGCAGAACACTCTATGACATAAAACACACCTTTCTGACCCACCTCCTAGAGTAATGGAAATAAAAACAAAAATAAACAAATGGGACCTAATGAAACTTCAAAGCTTTTGCACAGCAAAGGAAACCATAACCAAGACCAAAAGACAACCCTCAGAATTGGAGAAAATATTTGCAAATGAAGCAACTGACAAAGGATCAATCTCCGAAATTTACAAGCAGCTCATTCAGCTCAATAACAAAAAAATACACAACCTAATCCAAAACTGAGCAGAAGACCTAAATAGACATTTCTCCAAAGAAGATATACAGACTGCCAACAAACACATGAAAGAATGCTCACCATCATTAATCATTAGAGAAATGCAAATCAAAACTACAATGAGATATCATCTCACACCAGTCAGAATGGCCATCATCAAAAAATCTAGAAACAATAAATGCTGGAGAGGGTGTGGAGAAAAGGGAACACTCTTGCACTGCTGGTGGGAATGTGAATTGGTTCAGCCACTATGGAGAACAGTATGGAGGTTCCTTAAAAAACTACAGATAGAACTATCATATGACCCAGCAATCCCACTACCTGGCATATACCCTGAGAAAACCAAAATTCAAATAAAGTCATGTACCAAAATGTTCGTTGCAGCTCTATTTACAATAGTCCAGAGATGGAAACAACCTAAGTGCCCATCATCGGATGAATGGATAAAGAAGATGTGGCACATATATACAATGGAATATTACTCAGCCATAAAAAGAAATGAAATTGAGCTATTTGTTATGAGGTGGATAGACCTAGAGTCTGTCATACAGAGTGAAGTAAGTCAGAAAGAAAAAGACAAATACTGTATGCTAACACATATATATGGAATTTAAGGGAAAAAAATGTCATGAAGAACCTAGTGGTAAGGCAGGAATAAAGACACAGACCTACTGGAGAACAGACTTAAGGATACAGGGAGGGGGAAGGGTGAGCTGTGACAGGGCAAGAGAGAGTCATGGACATATACACACTAACAAACGTAAGGTAGATAGCTTGTAGATAGCGGAAGCAGCCGCATGGCACAGGGATATCGGATTGGTGCTTTGTGACTGCCTGGAGGGGTGGGATAGGGAGGGTGGGAGGGAGGGAGATGCAAGAGGGAAGAGATATGGGAACATATGTATAACTGATTCACTTTGTTATAAAGCCAAAACTAACACACCATTGTAAATCAATTATACCCCAATAAAGATGTTAAAAAAAATTCTGTTGAAAAAAAAAATGAAGGATTAATATCTAAAGTGATTTTCTACTATTTTTGAACTTCAAAAGTCTTCTCCATTTTTATATGTTAGCAAAAAATTCTCTTATACACATGACTTGGTGCTCACTAAATTGGATCTCTATAATTTAAATTTTAATTACTAAGTATGCCTAAATTATTTGAAACATTTTTGATTTTTCTACATAGATTCAGTGTGAGTAGATTACACTGGACTAGAAAAGAAAGTTTTGCTTTTGGCTCATTTCTGAAAACTGGATCATCTCTCTTTTGCTTACTGACATGTATGTGTTATTTACTTTTTGATGCAAGTCCTTTTTAGGTCATATGCATTTTCAATATCTTCTACTGTTAGGCTTTCTTCTTCACTCTTTTAATGGTATGGAAGACAACTCCCCATGGTGCTTCTGCATACCTGGAATCTGTTTCTCTTTCAGAGTATCTTTTCAAGAATTTATATGAAATAGTTTTGGAAGATAGACATAGTTCCACCCTTTGGGGCAGAGGGAAGGTTTGTTTCCTGACCAGGATTATAATAAGGATAATGTCTTCTTCTGGGACATCTTCTAGGCTACATTTTCTAGTGGCCTTCTTATAAGACTATAGATTTCCTTAGCTTGGGTTTCACTCCTGTAGTGCATCCCATGGCTATAGAGGCATAATCTGATGAGTCACATTGTTCTTTAGGTATTGGGGCTCAGGGAATTGGTATGAGTATTACTCTGTCTATTGCTCTTGCTGTGAGAAATAAACTGTCCTTTGTCTTTGACCTAGCAGCTTCATGACTACTACCAGTATCCTTATACCTCTAATTATTTTTGCTTTATGTATTTTGAGACCATGTTAACTAGTATATTTTGAATTGAATAACTACTAAGTTGGTTGACTCCTTTATTGTTCTAAAATGCCCTTATTTGTCTCTTATAATGTTTATTTTCTTATTGTCCATTTTGTCTAATATTAATGTCAACATATACAGTTGATTCTTATTTTTTAATCAATCATGATCTTTTTAAAATTGGAGTATTTATTTTGTTTATACTGAATATAATTTTTGATAAATTTCTATTTAGATTTATCATCTATTTGGTTTTCTTTTGTTTGTTTGAAATTCTTTTTCTGATTTTTTACCTTCTTTTCAGTTTATCGTGGTTTATTGTGTCTAAGTTCAGTCTGGCAATTTTTATTTTTTAATTAATGTATTTAGTATATTTCCTCATCAGTTTGTGTTTAAATATACCACCTGGTTATTTGTACTGTTTCTGTCCCATGAGATTTAAACATTCTTTTGTCTCCCTTTTTTCATTCTTTGGTTTAATTAAGCATTTTCAATATTTATCCTCTTGTCTGTCATATTTTAAAAATATTGTTTGAGTGGTTACATGAGAAATTACTTTATTATTTTTTTATTGAAGTCTGATTTAACATAATGCTTTTAATATTCCCCTGACAACACAAAGACTTTAAAACACGTTGACTCTTTTTCACTTTCTGATTTTTCTTTTATGGTTTTCATTTACTTTAATTATTCATAATTTTCAAATCCCACAAGACAGCAATATTTTTGTATGCAGTCAATATTCATTTAGATTTATTTATACATTCAATATTTTCAACCTTTATTCTTTTCTGAATTTCCAGACTTATATTAGATCATTTTCCCTCTGTCTTAAGTATTCCCTAAGTATTTTCATTAATATATATCCAAAGTGATACATTTTCCTAATTTTTATATATCTGAAAAAGTATATAATGAAAATATACCTTCTTTTCTTTTTTAAGATTTATTTATTATTTATTTATTTAACTTATTTTTGGCTGCATCAGGTCTTAGTTGTGCTTGGGATCTTCATTGAGGCATGCAGGATCTTTTGCTGCAGTGCATGGGCTCTTCATTGTTGTGCGTGGGTTTCTCTCTAGTTGTGGCATGTGGGTTTTCTATTCTATAGCTGTGGTGTGCAGGCTCCAGGGCACATGGGCTCTGTAGTTTGTAGCATGCAAGCTCTAGTTGAGGTATACGAGTTCAGTAGTTGTGGCATGTAGACTTAGTTGTGCCATGGCATGTGGGATCTTAGTTCCTGGCTAGGGATTGAACCCACGTCCCCTGCATTGTAAGGCAGATTCTTTACCACTGGACCACCAGGGAAGTCCCTACCTATATTTTTGAAGCACATTTTCTCTGTGAGTAGATTTCTATGTTAGTGCATTTTTTTCACTTAAAAAAAATTCAGCTGTAAAATCTTCTGCTTCCATAATTTTTATAGAAAAGTCAGCTGTCAGTTCTATTGTTTTTATTCTAGCTAGCTGGTCCATTTTTTTCTTCCTTCCTGCTTTTATGATCTTATTTATTTGTCTTTGATTATTTATTTTATTTCTATTGTGTATTTGATCAGTTTGGAAAATTATCTGCTTTTTTTCCTTCAAATATTGTTTATGTACTCTTTTCTTTGCCCTTTCCTTCTGAGACTCTATTTACAGGTTATGTTAAGTATTTTTAATATATACCCTTTGTCTCTTAAGTACTTTGGTGTATTTTCCATCCTTTTTCCTCCCATCTCTCTCTGTATTTGGAACTGGATCAGAGAACTATCTTCCACCTCATTAATCTGATTTCTTTTTTGGAGAGAAAGCACTGTGGCTAATCTGCCATTAAAGTCTTATATTGAATTCTTTATTTTAGTTTTTTTATATTTTCAGATCTGAAATTTCTACTTATATTCCCTTTATATATTCCTTTTCTTTGCTGAAATTCTGTATCTTCTCAATTAACTTCATATGTTTTACTGTTACTATAAAGGGAAGTAACTGATATTCCAATATCTGGATTCCCTGTGGGTTTCTATTATCCATTTCTGTTATAATTTGCTCTTTTTTTTGTCACTTCTCCTTTAATTCTCTATTGAGTCCTTTATTAGTTTCAACTGAAAAACTAGGGTATTTATAATGTCTTCCTCTTTGGGTGTCTGAACTCCACTCTTTGTCTTTTAGACATATGGCGTTGCCAAAAGTCTGTTGGTTTCTCATTCATAGCTAAAGCAAAGGTAAATATCCATATTAAATTCAAGAAGTGAAGTGTGTCAGTGACAGGTTTTATTTTTCTGTATGGGTGATCTATTTCTGGTTTGTCTTTACTCCTTTGGGAGACCCACCTTAAATCCAGGGCTCATTACCAGAGAGCCTCTACCTTGATGAATCCTGAACTCTAATTCTTGTTTCTCTAGTTCTGTGAGATGGTTGCAGGTGCTGCCCAGATTCTCAGATGCATATCTTGCCATTGGTAGATTGCAAATGCCTTGAGAGAAAAGGTAGCACCAAATGTTGGTCTCACATAACTTACTTCCCTTCTCTTCAGGATATGGATGTTTTTGGACATGGCTAAAGGCTACTTTGGTTCTCTCTGATGCCTTCAATCATATATAATTAACTGTCATTTCTTTATTTTTGGTGATGGGGTTGATCAAATAAAGGCTAATCTACCTTCCTTAAAATCCTTTACATTCAGCACACATAATCTTATGGATTAATCTTATGGATATCTTATGGATATCTTATGGATCTTATCTCATGGATATCTTAATCTTATGGATATCTTAATTTCTAATGGATTTCTTAATTTCTTCCAGGTGTTTTGCTTGTCTCACTTTTGTTTTGAAATTAAATCTGGAATTTATATTTTACATCGTATGAGATAAAGTTATGTTTCAGTCTCATTCCATATGGACCTCCAATTAAACAAGCACCATTTATTGAATATTTCATCTTTTTTCCCACTGATATATAATGCTTCTGCTGTCATACACAAGCTTTTCATAGAGGGCGAATTTGCATCTGTTTTCCTTATTCAGTTTCATTGGTCTAATTATCTCTTACACAATATTTGAAATGCTCTGTCTTTTGTCTTGAAATATAATAGAGATAATATTTGTTCTTAAAAATGTCTTGACTATTATTGGCTCTATGTCATGTACATTTTATGCAGATTCTTTTAAAATTTTGTGAAAAACACTGCTTGAAATTTATTGGATTGCATTAAATTAGTAGAATGATTTTGAGAGACCCGAATTTATTAAATATTTTCATCTATAAGCATTGTAGAAAATTCATCATTAAATTTAAACAATTTTGTCCATGAGCTTCATGCTTTTTTTTTTTAACATCTTTATTGTAGTATAATTGCTTTACAATGGTGTGTTAGTTTCTGCTTTATAACAAAGTGAATCAGCTATATGTATACATATACATACATATATACATATCTCTCCATATATTCTCCCTCTTGCAAAAAATATGGAATGCTTCACGAATTTGCATGTCATGCTGGCACAGGGGCCATGCTAATCTTCACCGTATCATTCAAATTTTAATATATGTGCTGCTGAAGTGAGCATTTCATGCTTATCTTTGGTTGGACTTATTATTTGATGACTTTTTTTACTTATGAATGAGATTTTTTAGTAGACTTTTTTTTAGAACTTTATAGATTTAGAGAAAAATTGAGATTTCATTGAGCACAGCATACCCAATTTCTAATATTATTAACATCTTACATTAATATGGTCAATTTGTTTGCATCAATAAATCAATATTGATACGTTTTTATTAACTAAAGTCTGTATTCTCTTCAGATTCCTTACATCTTACCTAACAATTTTCTGTTCCAGTATTCCATCTGGGCACCACATTCCATTTAGTTGTCATGTCTCCTTAAGCATCTCTTGGCTGTAACAGTTTCTCAGAATTTCTGTTTTTCATGACCTTGACAGTTTTGAGTACTGAACAGGCAGTTTGTACAATGCTCCTCAATTTGGGTTTATTGTATATTTTTCTCATGGTTAGGCTAAGGTTTTCAGTGAGAATACTGTAGAGGTGAAACACACTTCTCATAGTGTAACAGGTTACATATTATCAATATTACTTATCACTGATGATGTTTACTTTGGTCAGTTGGCCAAGACTGTATTTTCCAGGTTTTTCTACAATAAATTTCTTTCTTTCTTCCTTTTTCCATACTTCACTCTTTTGAACTAAGTCACTAAGCACCAATACCCCATTGTATACATACACCACATTTTGTTTATCCATTCATCAATCTATGAACATTTGTTCTGTTACCACTTTTTGACTATTATGAATAATGGCTGCTATGTACATTGGTACACAAATTTGTTTTTATTTCCCTTGGGTATATACCTAGGAGTGCAAAGACTTCTTTATACATTTTCTGTATGTTTGAATTTTGAGGAACTGGCAGTCATTTTTTCCAAAGTGGCTGCATCATTCCTATGAGAAGTCTATGAGTTTTCCAATTTCTTCATATCCTTGCCAATTTTTGTATTATTTTTCTTTTTGATTTTATCAATCCCAGTGGATGTGAAGTGGTATCTCATAGTGGTTTTCATTTGCAAGTACCTAATAATTAATGCTGTTCGGCACTTTATATGCTTATTAGCCATTTGTATATCTTTTGGAGAAATATCCACTCAGATTCTTCATCTATTTTTGACTTGGGTTATCTGTCTTCTTATTATTGACTTAGAAGAATAATTTATATTATCAATGCAAGTTTCTTATGAGTTATTTATAAATATATTCTCCATTTTTCTAGGTTTCTTTTAACTTTGTTGATGGTATCCTTTGAAGCAGAAAAAAAATAATTTTGATTAAGTCCAATTTATCTGCTTTTTGTTTTGTCCCTTTTGCTTTTAATGTTAGCCAAGAACATTTTGCCCAACCCACAAACTTGAAAATTAACTATTATATTTTCTTCTAAGACTTTTATAGTTTTAGCTTTTATAGTTTTAGCTTAGATATATTATTCATTTTTAGCTCATTTTTTTGTATGTCAAGAGGAAGGGTCCAACTTTATTTATTTGTATGTGAATAACCAATTGTCCCAGCACTGTTTGTTGAAAAGACTATTCTTTCTGATTGAATTGTCTTGGGACTCTTGTCAAAATTCAACTGACCATTAATATAAGAGTTTATTTCTGAACTCCCAGTTCTATTTGATCAATTTATCTATCTACCTACCTATCTATCTATCTATCTATCTATCTCTCCTATCCCATTACCACACATTCTTGATGACTGTAGCTTTATTGTAAGTTTTCAAATTGAGAATTGTGAATCCTTCAACTTCATTCTTTTTCAGTAGCCTTTATCTTTTTAAAGATTCTTTTGCATTTCCCTATGAGTTTTAGATCTGCTTGGCAATTTCTGCAAAAAAAGCTTGCTAAGATTTTGATAGAAATTGAATTAACTTTATAGATCAATTTGGGGCATATTGCTATCTTAATAATATTAAGTTTTGTAATCCATGGACCTGAGTTTTCTTTCCATTTATTTAAGTCTTCTGTAATTTCTTTCAGCAATGTCTTAAAGTTTTCAGGTTATAACCTTTGCATTTGTGTTAAATTTATTCCTATTTATTTTATTTTTTGATGCCACTGTAAATTGAATTGTGATTTCATTTTTTGATTGTTTATTGATAATGTATAGAAATACAATAGATTTTTGTGTATTGATCTTGTATCCTGCATCCCTAATGAACTTGTTTATTAGCTCTAATTTTTTCCTGTGTGTGTCCTTCAGTTTATACATAAGATTATGTCTCCTGTAAATAAAGATAGTTGTATTTAACTCCATTCTAGAAAGGTATTACTTCCACTATAAAGTAGTGAAAAATGAGAATTACAGGACTCATATGGGTACTAACAAGTGACAGAACTGAATTTGGATGCATCTATTTGAGATCAGAGTTATTCTTTTTTTTAAAATAAATTTATTTATTTTTGGCTGTGTGGGGTCTTTGTTGCTACGTGTGGGCTTTCTCTAGTTGAGATGAGTGGGGGCTACTCTTCGTTGTGGTGCACAGGCTTCTGATTGTGGTGGCTTCTTTTGTTGTGGAGCACGGGCTCTAGGCATGCAGGCTTCAGTAGTTGTGGCTCATGGGCTTAGCTGCTTTGCGACATGTGGGATCTTCCTGGACTAGAGCTCGAACCCATATCTCCTCCATTGGCAGGTGGATTCTTAACCAGTGCACCACAAGGGAAGCCCCCAGAGTCGTTCTTCTTTATAGATCTCTAACATAATACCAAGATAAAGAAACATTTTAATACTTTAAGATCCATGAAATAATCTTATCTTTGGGAATGAATACATCAGTTTTCCACTGTATGTTCTTGCTTCAGTCATTCATAATTTGGTAAAGTTGTGACATCTTTATGGTGCTAATAGTGGAGAGTACACATCACTTATAACCATTTCTCCTACCACTATACCCATTAAACAACAATTCTCCATTGGCCTCCTTGCCTAGGCTTCTGGCAACCACCCTTCTACTTTCTGTCCCTATTAATTTCACTTCTCTAAGTAACTCATATAAGTGGAATATAATATTTACTTTTTGTGACTAGCTTATTTCACTTTGTATAATGCTTTTTAAGGTTCAGCCAAGCTGTAGTATGTATCAGAATATTCTTTTTAATGCATAATAATATTCCTATATATATATATATATATATAAAACACATTTTATTTACTCATTCATTCATCATTGGATGAATGCTTAAATTTCTTCTACATTTTGGCTATTATGAATAATAGTCTATGGACATAGGTGTAAAAATATCTCTTTGAGATCCAGCTTTAAATTATTTTGGGTTTATACACCTCAAAGTGGAACTGTTGGGTCATATGATAATTATATTTTTAATTTATTAAGGACCTCCCATACTGTTTTCCATAGTGGTTGCACCATTTTAGATTCTCACTAGCAGGTGACAATTGTTCCCATTTCTCTACATCCTGGCCAAAACTTGTTCTTTTCTTTTCTTTTCTTTTTTTCTTTTTTTTAAATAGAGTTTCAGTTTTGCAAGATGAAAAGAGTTCTGGAGATACTTTGCACAACAATGTGTGAATGTACTTAATACTACTGAACTGTAAACTTCATAATGGCTATGGTGGTAAATTTTTAAGTTATGTGTATTTTACCACAATTTAAAAAAAAATTAGAGAAGTGAAAAGAAATAATACTTTAATAAAAAAATGTGAATGTGAAACAAATTTCTAAAATTACCGAATTTAGAAAAAGTAATAAAAATATTGCCTTTAAATATATGGCAATATGTAGTATTTTCTAGATAAGAAACCCTAACTGTATTATATAATTGCATGTCTTTTTTTTTTCATGAAATCTTTTTTCTTCTGGAAAAAAGAAATATTCACTTTAAAAAGTTCTGGAATTTTCATCTTCTCTGATTTTAAATGTGTCACAGTACTCCTTTTCAATTTTTGCAACATCATTCTTGATTTTTTATATTGCAAATTTTGTATGGATTTTTTAGTGTTGAAACAAATAGCTCATCAACACTATAACCATAAAGAACATTGGTGTGCAGAGGTTGTAATTTTAAAATGTATTTTTTAATTTTTAAAATGTCTCTAGATTTGTACTGGAATACGGGCTTAAGTTTTTCACTGCACATATAATTCATGCTGAATAGAACTCCAATTCAAGTTTATTTTATTCTGATATTTGACTTAGAAACTATCAGCTTCTGTATGTACTGGCTACATATTAGCACAGCATGTACCCCAATCTTCAAAAACTTTAGGATGTAGAGCCACATTCTAGGAAAGATAGCAGTGTGTACTTGACCTCAAACTTGCATTATATTTCCTTCAGATTAAATTGCAGGATCAGTGAATCTTAGATTAGACATGGTTTTTTAATTATCATTTATTAATAATATTATTATCATACTTCCACTCTGCAAAGCCATTATTTCATGTGAAATGCTTTTAAAACAATCTTATGGGTTGGAAACATTGGACAAAACTTGGAAAAGTTGATACATCTACCTCAACTCGTGTAACTTGTAAGAGTTTGAACCCTGCTTTTGAACTGGTTACCAGATAAGGCTGTTAATACCGATTGTAACTTAGTGCATTCCTAAGGGAGACTAAGCCATTCGAATACATTATTTTTTTAAGTTCCAAAGCAAGAGTAGATTGTGGGGGTAGACATATATAATTATAAAGATAAAATTGATGACTACTAAATGTTAAAATATATATTTCCACTTTTAACCCAGAATATCATTTAAGCAAAGTATATTCTGGACAAATATGCCTTAAAATATATGATGAGACACTTGACAGTAGTGATTTTTGTATCTTTCCACCCAAAGCTTAGGAAAACTATATTAGATGCTCAATAAATATTTGCTGAACTAATGAATTACAAATGAATATAGAACATTGAATGATAGCCACCAAAGTCTAAGACATTATTGTTGAAAGGAAAGCTAATAGATCTCACCACAGCATAACACTATTCCTGGTAGCTGACCATATCTTGGCTAATTTTTTTTAGTCAGTGACAGTGTCAAATGTAACACCATAATCTTTTATGAAAATTTAGTATACACTGGTGAGAAAAAATGATATTATTCCCAATACTGTATAAGGTGAAATTATATTAAAGAACAATAAGACCTTTCATTGTATTAGTTAACAAAGATATTTGACATTATTGACCAAAACAAAAATACTAAAGAAATACTGGCATAATCTGAAGTACATCTTTAGGGAACATGGCAAGCTCAGATGAAGTGAGGAGAGTGAGCACCACACTCTAGTGACAGATTCTGTATCCAGAGTGGATACAGACCAAACTAAAGCATACTTTCCTTTGACATTGGTTGTAGAGTGGCCTTATTATTCTCATACAATTTTACAAGGAAGGCAAATCAATGACTTTGTTATCTTCATGAAGACAGAAGTCTATACGCCATAGTAACCAAGATTTCAAAAGCTTTCTCTTCTGAAATCTGGAGTACTGTTTGAGGAAAACTGTGTTTTCTTTGGGCAGAGGTTGTTTCTTTAATGGGTTCTGCTTGCATATTTACAAGTGTCTTGTAGTGGAAACCACACAACAAGTTTTTCTCAAGGCCTATGTTCTGACTCCAGCCCATTGACTAACTAGCTATGTGATTTATAAAACTGAAAAAAAAAGTATATGATCTTTCCTGTAACTTCAAAATTTTAATTTTAAGATTATCTTTTTATTATGGACTATAAATCTGTATTTGAATTGTCTTATTTTTACAATGTGCTGCATGGTTTTGTCTCTTTTGTGTGTGTATGTGTTACTTTTAGATTGAGCCGAGATGACTATAGAACAGTTATGTTCATTGCACAAGTATAAACAGATTTCCCAAATGCATTCTTTTTCACTGGGAGTTGATACTGATGGAAACCTATGTCCTTGTTCTCATTCTTCCCTTCAATTTTGACATCTATCAAATCTCCCTTTTTTTTCTATCTCAAAGAGAATATTAAGGGCTGCTGATCAGAGAAAAGACATCAGAGAAGACAAAAAGAGCACAATGTCCTGGTGTTAGATATATAACAATGCTTCAATTATAGTTCCTTAACTTCTATAGATATTTGGAAAGGCTTTGAAAACATTATTTATATTACATAAAATGTAATACATTAAGAACAAATACCCATAAAAGTATTTAGATAGATTCACAACAGTTAAGAGCATGCTGTTAACATTGTGTGAAATATTATAAACTATGAGGGAAAATAATAATTTACTAACAAGAAAATCACAATATTGGGTACATTTAAGTATTGAGAAATCAGAAGTAATAATAATAATAATAGAAGAGTAGAATAGAAAAGGAAACACCAAAACACTTTCATCACACTTACAAATAAACTGCTTTCTTTTTCCCACATTCTCCTCTGGGCCTAAGGCATAGCTGTAAGCAGCATTATAATTGTGGTGGATATGGATGCTAACACATTTATTCTCTTTTTCTGTGGGAAGTGGGAAGGAAGGGAAGACATCATTTTTAACATAATTTTTGAAAAATCTTAAAACTTAAAAAAATTATTTTCTAATTTAAAAAAAATCAACCTACATTTTAGCCTGTTAATACAATAAAAAGAGAATTGTAATAGAAAAACAAGATCACAATTGTTATTGATAATATCATCTCATTGATATTTATCTAATGCACAGGACCATTTGACCGCAGCTTGAGCTGTCACTAAACTTTGTAACTTCACAATTGGGATTGATTATGGAAAGACCAATTTAGTTACAGTGATTAGTACTGACTGCTACAATAGCTGAAACACCCCTACAGGTCATGATTCTGGTTGATTTTGACTCTGTGTAGGAATGAAAAAGATGAGCTCTTCAGTGATTTGAAATAATAGAAATCTGACCACAACTTTGTATTTTGGAATAACAATAAATGATATTTTAAAATACAATGTTAAGTCTAATTTTAGACATCAATTTCCACTTTATTCAGCATCACCTTTTTTTTTTTTTTGGTCACAGCTTCCAATACACAAGGATATTGTGATTACCAGTCTAGTCTCTCATGAAGATGCTAACATGAGCATTCACCGTATCCTTTTTTTTTTTTTTGGTCACAGCTTCCAATACACAAGGATATTGTGATTACCAGTCTAGTCTCTCATGAAGATGCTAACATGAGCTGAAATTCTAGCCTCCTTATTCAGAAAATGTTAATGTAAGAAGATGTTGGCATGCATATACTCCTTGGCATGTGCATTATTGGGGACTGCTGGTTCTTTCAGGAGTTACATGGAATAAGAAAAGCTCTTCTTCTATATGAAAATCTGTGATGGTGGTGGGGATCTTAAAAGAGTCAAATCTTGCCTAGGGCCTTTAAAGATGGAGATCATTATTCTTCTGCCCTGTCTACCCCAGGAGGCTTTTCAGCTGGGATAGGACTCTTCAGGAAGTAGAGAGATTAACAAACCATATTGTCCCAGAAGGATGATATAGAAAAGAATATCAATTAAGCTGGAAAAATCTAAGACTGAAGATACCATGGAGCTTAAAGATGCCATCTTATCAACATGATTAGAAATACTAGTCATCATTTTGATAAAATATTTATACAATTCTGAAATCTTAATAACTCCATATTTCTCACTTCAGTTTCACAGTAGTATGTGACTTTAAAAACCTTTAGAAATACTAAATTGGTGTTTGAGATTTGCTGGGAATTATGTACAGTTTCACAGCTTTACTTGGGGGAGGAAGCACCTTTTAGGTATAGATAAATACTAAAACTCTATAGCATAAGAGGTGAAGATGAGATTGATAAGACCACCTGCCCTCTTTGAGCAAAAATACACAAATATAGAAAGAAAAGAGGAAGAAGATAACAGAATAATTATTTAAAAAACCCCAAAATTTATGGGCAGTGAAAGTGCAAAATGAGAAGGTAGCAAAACACAACTTCAAGGAAATTTTGCAAGATACAAAATGCTTTAGATAAATTGATGAAAACACTAGGAGCTGATGAATGACTTCCTTTTCTGGGAAAGCATTACAGTTTTCCAGGAAGGAAATTAAAGAAATTTGGTATATTCTATCAACATTCCCTGTTTTGGAGGGATTACTGAAGGATGCATGGGTAGACCATAAAATAAATGGGATATGTCATACGTTTTGCTCCTTCCCTCACTATGGATAAATAGCATTTAAGGGTTCAAATGGAGTTCAAGGGTAAAGCTTTCTTCTTGTCATTTTTCTCTAAGCCAATTTCTTAAAAGTAGCAGGGATTTACACCAAATTGTTACAGTGCTGCCTAGTCTAGGAGAGTTAAGTCTGGAGACAAGAGGACACCACCAAGAAGATGGTCCTTTTGGGATATTTCCATAAGGGAGGTGCCAGAGCACAAAGAAATTACACTCTCCTCACCAAAAATTACTTAAGTCCATGGAACTTTTTTTTTAAATTAGCAGCATTATTTTCAGATGTCATGATCATGTGCATTAAAGAGGAGCATCAATGTAAAACTATTAAAGCAAATAAAATAGGTCAGGGTTCTGGTCAGTTGCAATGTGAATGTGTAAATATCAATATTTTAATTAATTAATTAATTAAATATTAATTAATATTAATCAATATTTTAATTGACCAATAATTGCTTAGAAAATAAGATTGAAATAGTCATCAGTAGCAGTAATGATAATTGTATAGCAGGGACTACATTTTAAAAATGGGTACAGGATTTACATGAAAAGAAAACATACTATTCTATTAGGGAAGAAGAAAGAAGAGGTAAATATAGCAGCATACCATGTAATTGATAAAAAGAGAATACTCTAAAAATATATAATTCCTAAATTAAAATTTTATATAATTTGCAAAATAATTCAACAAAATTTTTGAACTTGGAAAAATTATTCCAGACATCCTCTATAAAACGAAACGTGAAAATACCTAGGAAGTTTAAGACAAAAATTAATAGATGTCAAATTTTAAAACAATTAAACACTATATTATTTAACAAAAATCAGCAAGGTACAAAAATAGACTCATCAGTGGAACAAATTATGAATGTCTAGAAAAAGACATAGATATATTTGAAAACAGTGAGGTAAGGAGAAATTAGTCAATAAATGTTACATAGACAGGAGATTTGCCATTTGAAAAAAGTTACATCTCTGTTTCATATATCACATGAAATCTTTCCAGATTTATCAAAGAAATACATTTTAATAATCATAATTTTTGTTTTAAAAAGTTTTCCTAAGATATAAAACTCAGAAACAAGAGAAAATCTTTGTTATCTTTCCATACTTAAACATCTCCATCCTCAACCTTACTACACAAAGAGAAAAACAATTTTTCTCTGGAAAATAAATAAAAAACATCAACATCTGAAAGAAACAGGCTCACATGTATGATATGCAAATATTTCTTAAAATGTAAAAAAAAAAAGCATGGGGGTATTGAACCTTATTAAAAAAAATAGTAAAACAAAATGTTATTTTATTATAACAGATAGAAAACAGTTAAAAACATTGACTGAACTCTATTTCTGTCCAACAGAAATTTTTGTGATGATGGAAATTTTCTATATCTTTAATATCAAATAGGCATTAGCCATATGTTGTTATTGAGCATTTGACATATGACTAGTGTGACTGAGGAAATGAATTTTAATTTTATTTGTTCAATTAATTAAATTTTAAATTGGAATAGTCTCTGATGGCTAGTTGTTGAACATTGCAGTTATGGAGTTTCAGCTGAAATATAGGTTTTTTCCCATATCATCAGTAAAGGAGTTAACATCACAATTTTTCAAGAAATCTGGCCATATTTACAAATTTTCTGGGTATTTTCTCTCTGACCTAAAAATTCCACATCTAACTTTTTACTGTAAGAAGATAGAATGATAAGTACAAAAAATGTGTATACAAGAATATTTATTGAACTGGAAAAATGAAGACCTTATAAATGCCTAAAAATAGAGAAAAATTTAATTAGATTTGGTGCACTCACACCTCCACATAACATAACTTCCATGTTCCTTCTGTTTTGTGGTCACTATCCTCTGGAGTTTCAGATACAATGGGACACAATAGTTAAGAAACAGTATGATCAGTGCCTGGCAATGTCGCATTAGCCCTTATCTTGTTTCTGAGACCACTCTTCTGTTAGTAACTCCTCAGTGAATTTTGATTCTGTATGAATGGCTCATCATACATTTTTCTCATACGGATTTCACTAATTGCTACAACTCTTAAGCCTTAAAGAGGTGGAATTTTGAATTTTATGTATGCCATAATATTAAACTGAAATATCTTTTCTTACCCTCCGTTAAACTATAAACTCATCAAGAGGAGGGAATGTTTCCTAATCAATAATATTCCCCAATGTTATCATAACACATAGTATTACACAATAAATATATGTTGAACTAATTAAGTAGATGGCTTCGATTGCTTTAGAGACCTGCTCATTGCAATGGAGTAAAATTCTGTATAAGTCTAATTAGTTCCTCAAAACATATCTGTTGTAGATGAAAGATAAATTCAAATTCCTGGATCAAGTTAATGCCCAATTCTGAATCTTGGTCTGTGCATCTATCATCAGCTCAGCTTGGCATTTTTTTAATTAATGTAACAATGATTATAAGTACATAAATCATTCAAAAGTTAATAAATAAGGCAAAAATTATAAAGGCTTCATTAATTGCAAAGTTTGATAAGCTATCCTGATAATTTAGCAGTAATTACTTGTACATTTTTATTGGTGAAGGCATAAATCACTTTACTAAATTTTATTCTTTGATATTTAACCAATAAACTGCACATTATTAAAACAAGTGCTATATCTCCTCCAAGGTTTTTCTTTTTATCTTTGGAAATATTTGTGGAAAACTAGCTTAATTTCAAATTAAAGAATGATTTCCTTTGGTTTTTCATCTACTGATATTTTAATGACACTGACATCACATTCGTAACAACATAGAAGTCATCAGAAAAATATGCCATGTTTCACAGGAAAAAATGCACATGAAACAAACCCAAATTAAAATGTAAGAAAAATGAAAAGGAGACCAGTTGTATCTGTTTAGAACAGCTGCCACAGAACATAGAACAGATAAATCTTCTTCAAAGGGCGATTTAGACCATTTATTTCATCTCCTCTTTTACTTTATATATTTTTCAACAACAGATGGATTAGGACTAGTTGTGTC
This sequence comes from Neophocaena asiaeorientalis asiaeorientalis, assembly GCF_003031525.2. Lineage (NCBI taxonomy): Eukaryota > Metazoa > Chordata > Mammalia > Artiodactyla > Phocoenidae > Neophocaena > Neophocaena asiaeorientalis. The sequence goes on from NW_020172369.1 coordinate 2,401,026, forward strand.
CCCATGCATGAGTGTTTTATATAGGTATGTGATGCTCATTTTGGCTAAGCACAACTGAGTGCTTTCTCTTTCACTTGCCAAGGGTTCTTTAAAATGACTTTTAAGATTGGTTTTAAATTTGTCCTGTTCTTGCCTGTCATTGGAATAGGAAGTTATGAAAGGAAAAAAAAGTCATCCCTTTGAAATTGAGTCTCGCTCTTGAACTCACTGTCTGAAGACATGTGGTTACCAGAAAGTTAGAGGTTTGGAGGCCTCACTTTTTTCTAAAGTTTAAAATATAAACTCTTAAAAAATCAGTATCACCACTTCACATAAATGAGGCTGCTATGAGTGAATCATGTGACTTTTCCCTCTAATTGTACATTTTGGGGGGACACAAAGGCAATAAATATTTGATATTTTAAAATAAGACATTTTACAATTAACTCTTACAAATAGCTTTTATAATCTTTTAAAAATCTTAGAAGATGATGCTGGTATTTTATGTTCTGTGACCAAGATGCATCATACATGTATTTTTTAAATTAAATCAACACATAATCTGTTCCAAATAAATATCCTAGATCCTACTTTGGGAAATTTTTAGTTGTTCAAAAACCGTTTTAATTTTTGATTTTCAGAACTTAGAATGATTGCTGAACTTAGAAGGAATACACTTTAACTACAACTCAAAAGTATCCTTTAAAAACATTACACAACAAACCTTTCCATTGATTTTTGTGAGGAAAATGCAACTGAATAAAAATATTATAAAGACAATTTTTCATAACTCAGAAAAGAAAAAAAATAATATTTACTTCTTCTTTTAATCTCCTATTATACTTATGTCTTTTCTCTAATCACTTTATAATTTTTTGAGTTTATAAAGTTTACTCTTTATGTTACTATATGTTTATTAATTCTTTTTTGCAGATCATTTTCATTGTCTTAAAATCTTTTTGTTACCACGACAGTGAGAGGCCCGGGTACCACAAAAAAAAAAAAACTTTTTGTTAACTTTGGTGTCATTTTTTAGAAATATATCCCTCTAGAGTGAACTATCAATTGGTTGTGAGAATGTTAATGTTCTATAATTTGCCACTTATTTGTATCATGATTTTGAGAAGTTAAGAGATGACTTAGTATGACTATGTGACTCAATTAGGATTTTTTTTTTTTTGCCTTTTTTGAGATACTTAAATAAAACTGCCAGGGACAAAGGACATTTTGAATTTTAGTAAGATTACTAAAATAAAGATTTTAGTCTGCTATTTAGATTATATTTTATATGGTTTTAATTAACTAATTAATGCTATCTTTACCTCTTCATTTCACAACTTCTTTATTTCTTTTGGTAGTGGTAGTAAGTTGTCTACTAAGAGGTTTTTTGAGTTTTTTTGTTTGTTTGTTTTGTTTGAAACAGAATGGAAAAGAAATATGTTTGGATCTATAAACATGTTTGGATCTATGTTTGGGTTGAACTGATTGTCATTCCAATATTGACAATGTCCACAGTAATTTTGGCTCTTAAGGGCTTTTGCTTTCTATATATGCACCATTACCATGGGATAATGAAGAATAAAATTCTGAGGGTCAGAAATCTATATTGGCTTGGTGCACTAATGCAATTATTAGCAGTTTACACTAAAATACCTACGTAGATGTACTTACACACATACACATATATTCACTCACTTAGAACAAAGCTGAAAAGTATGATGGAAAGAAAACCTATTGCTTGACAAGATAATCTATTGCTAGACTTTGAGAAAATTCTCCATTTATAAGGCAGAAGGAGCTGAGCTGAGAAATGTTTGCCCAGGTATACTTAGACTCTGAATAATGAAACAAAAACAATTGAAAGGTCATTTCATATTTTCCCCACTCTCTTTGACATAACTCAGTGTTTCATTATCTATACAAACATAAATACTTAAGCTGCATTCTATATTAAATGCTAACTTTAGCATATATTAAATTGTTTACAAACACATAAACATACACAGAGTTCATTGCTGAACTTATTTTGTTTCACTGTTGTTATGCTGTTGCCTGGATTGTTTTAAATGTTGTTATACTTAGCAATATCAATTAATGTATACATTTTAGCAGACACACCCTAAAGTGATTCACAGTAAATTGTGTCCTTGTATAATTCTCTCCTCTTGAGTATGGGTGAAAGCTGTGACTTGCTTCTAATCAATAGAATATGGCAAAGGTAGAGGGATGCCAGTTTCTTGATAGGTTACTTTATGGGGCAAAGGGTCTCACTATTTTAATTGTGTTATATTATATGACTTTGTTTTAGCCAACCAAAGAGACAGAAATTCTCCTGCTAACCTTAGAGAAGAAAATGAGATTGGAAGCAGATTCCTCCCCAGTCAAGCTTCCAGATGAAAATGCAGCCTGACACCTTGATTGCAACCTTGCAAGACCCTGAGAGGACTCAGCTAGACCCTGCCCACTCTTGACTCATGAAGTTTTGGGATGATATATTTGGATTGTATTAAGTTGCTAAACTTGTTGTAATTTTTTATGCAGCAGTAGAGAATTTTCCCAGATGACTTTGCGAATTACTTTGCTAGATTCTCACAAGTCTTTCATATTTTTGATTGTGATCATATTGAATCTATAAATTATTTTTGAGTAAATATGCATTTTTGCATAAATATTTAGGTTTTTTTAATCCAAAATTATGTTCTCTTGATTCTTGTTATGTATTCTTTAAAAAAAATTGTGGTAAAATACACAACACACAAAATTTACCATCTTAAACAGTTTTAAGCATACAGTTCAGTGGTATTAAATACATTCACTTGTGCAACCCTCGCCACCATCCATTTCCATAACTCTTTTCAACTGAAACTCTATACCCATTAAACATAACCCTCCCATTATCATACCCCTCCCTGCCACCAGCTCCTGGCAACCACGATTCTTCCTTCTGTCTCTATGATTTTGATTACTCTATGTACCTGATACAGTATTTGTCTTTTTGTAACTGGCTTATTTCATTTATCATAATTCCTCTTATTGATCATCTATGTTGTAGCCAGAATCAGAATTTTCTTCTTTTTTAAGACCATGTAATATTCCATTGAATATGTATGTATACACCATTTTTCTTATCCATTCATTAGTTGATGGACACGAGTTGTTTCCACATTTTAGCTATTGTGAATAGTGCTGCTATGAACATGGGTGTACAAATATGTGTTTGAATCCCTGCTTTCAATTTTTATTGTGTACACCCAGTATTGAAATTGTTGGGTCATGTGGTAATTCTATTTTTAATTTTTTGAGGAACTGCCATACTGTTTTCCAGGGTGGCTCTCCCATTTTACATTCCTACTAACAATGCACAAGTGTTCTCATTTTTCTATATCCTTGTTGACATTTGTTATCTGGTTTTTTGATAGTATCCATCCTTATGGGTTTGTCTAGAAGTATCTTTTTTGAGATAAAAAAATGTATTTTGAAAAAAAAATGTATTTTGTCCAGATGATTATGTTCCTACATTAATATTTTGCTATTATTTATAAATTAAATTTGCTAATGTTAAACCAGCACTGTATTCATACACAATGAGTCCAAATGTTATGTTACCCATGCTATAACTCATGAAATATTGGGTTGACCAAAAAGTTTATTGGTTAAAGAATACACTGTTCAATAAAGTTCTTTGTGAAAATGAAAAGTGTGTCTTTTATTTTTACTTAAAACTGAATGAACTTTTTGGCCAGCCCAATATAATGTCAAAATCAATTTACTCATATATTATTTTATTATTTTTGCATTTATTTTGAAAGAAACATTGGTAAATGCTATTATTTTTGTACTTGATCAGTTTTTGTATCTTCTGAATTCAAGTTATTAATATCTTATCATTTCTTAATACTGAGAACCAGCTTATGTATCATGAGAATTAACTTCTTTGAAGAATTTGAAAAAATAATCACTTTTTTTTTTTTTTGCGGTACGCAGGCCTCTCACTGTTGTGGCCTCTTCCATTACGGAGCACAGGCTCCGGACGCGCAGGCCCAGTGGCCATGGCTCATGGGCCCAGCCGCTCCGCGGCATGTGGGTTCTTCCCGGACCGGAGCACGAACCCGTGTCCCCTGCATCATCCAGTGGACTCTCAACCACTGTGCCACTAGGGAAACCCCAAACAATCACTTTTAAATCATCTGATCTCACTGATTTTCTTGGATAAAATTTAACTTTTTCTATTTTTTATGGTTGTTGATTTGCCTTCTTCTGAATAAATTTTATTAATTATTCTTCATAGAAAAATATTTACTTAATAGAGAATGTCAACTATCTATTGAAATAAATATTTCAATCATTTATCTCATTTTAAATCTTCCCCATATCAGAGAATATATTGCCTTCCTCATTTCTAATTTATATATTTTGACGTTCTTTCTTTTTTTCTTTAAATACATTATCCTGGATCTCTCTCCTCTCTCTCTCTCTCTCTCTCTGTCTCTCTCTCTCTCTCTGTGAGTTTAAGAATCAGAGTTTGAACTAATTTTTAACACTTTCTCTTGCTTTCCTGTTTTCTAATTAATCTCTATTATTAAACCAAATCCCCTACATGTGAACGAGTTCAGTTCCAAGAGCACATTCATAAGTTCAATTTGTTTGTAACAATGTTAGTCCAGGTACCCAAATAACACAACCGGCTATATAGTACTGCACTGTAATAGGTTTAAATACTTTTCACACAAATAATGCATAAAAAAAACCAAAAAATAAAGAAAGCATTTTTAATCTTACAGTACAGTACTTGAAAAGTAGAGTAGTACAGTACAACAGCTGACATACAGGGGACAGCATTGAGTGAACAGGCAAGAAGAGTTACTGACTGGAGGAAGGAGAGAAGGTGGGAGATGGTAGATCTGAAGGATCATCGGCAATAGGAGAGGGAGGGCAGGCTACAATTCCACTCATGCGTGACATTGATGGCACAGTTTCTGGTTCCTTTCTGGATTCAATTCTGTCTACCCTCTTGAAAAATGACCCAGTTATGTCTGGGTAGTAGCTCTATTTTTCTGGTCATAGATGACACAGTAGCACTGGATTGCATTCCAAACAGCTTCTGTAACCTTGGTGTACTGTTCTACGTTTGGGTCCTGTGCCTCAAAAACTAACAGTGCCTCTTCAAATATAGAAAATCCTCTTGCCATTTTCTTCATCATGAATCTCTTTGGTTCTTCAGTGACTTCTTCCTCTTGTCTCTCTTCATCCTTTTTCTGGGCACATTCACATCTTTGCAAGTTCACAACTTGAAGGTTCGTGTGTAGGGGACTTACTGTAGTTTCTTGTTTACTTGTTTTTCCATCATAGTCTTCCTGTAGTGAAGGTACAATTTCTTTTCATTGTTTCCTCTTAGCAATGATAATGTCAAAGCAGGAAATTTTCCTTTGAATATATATTTAATTATATACTATAAGTTATTACTGTATGCCACTGGGGGAGAGTTAATGACTAATTACATTTTCTAGTTCTACTTAATGTTAGGAATGCTTATTACACTGAATTTTTTTAACTAAAGTATATTTGATTTACAATGCTGTGTTAGTTTCTGGTGTACAGCAAAGTGATTTGGTTTTATATATATATAATTTTTCATTATGGCTTATTACAAGATATTGAATATAGTTCCCTGTGCTATACAGCAGGACCAGGTTTTTTATCTGCTTTACATATAGTAGTTTGTATTTGCTAATCCCAAACTCCTTTCCCCTTTGGTAACCATAAGTTTGTTTTCTATGTCTGTGAGTCTGTTTCTGTTTCATAAATTCATTTTGTCATACTTTAGATTCCACATATAAGTGATATTATGTGGTATTCTTTCTCTTTTGGACTTACATCACTTAGTATGATAATCTCTAGGTCTACTTATTACATTGATTGAAAGAAAGATACTGGCTTTAAGGTAACTTTCATTAATTTGAAGTTTTATTGAATTTTATTTTAAACATATAGCTTCATTTATTGTGACTTGCAAGCTGTAATTGACAATGCTAATGTTTAATTATATATATATATTTCCCGTTGCCCTGATACTACAGCATATTTATAAAGCATTTTTGACTCTTCATTTTTTTCATTCAAATGAAATTTCTTTAGTAATTCTGTTTTTGTGTTTTTGTAATTTTTGGCTGATTCCTTTGTGAATGACTACAAGTAGCACTTTATACAATAAATTGCATTTTTTTACTGATTTGATTTTTTCTGCCATTTTTCTTCTGATATTCTACACTACTGTTGCCATTGAATATTGATTACTTGAAAAGTCTCACTTCTCACAGTGGTAGATCAGCTGGTTCAGGCAAAACCTTCTGCTGGGGCTTCCCTGGTGGCACAGTGGTTGAGAGTCCGCCTGCCAGTGCAGGGGACATGGGTTCGTGCTCCAATCCGGGAAGATCCCTCATGCCACTGAACGGCTGGGTATGTGAGCCATGGCCTCTGAGCCTGTGCATCCGGAGCCTGTGCTCAGCAATGGGAGAGGTCACAACAGTGAGAGGCTCACATATTGCAAAAAAAACCTTCTGCTGAAATTAAAGAAAATTATGTTAAAAAGTAAATATGATTGAAGACAAAAAAGCAGCTTCTAAGTCACTAAGGAAGTGAGTAATTGTAAGCACAGAGCTAAAAGAATAATCCAGAGTGGAGTTAATATTTTCCTTGTAGTAATTTTCTAATTCCAAAAGGTATGGCTGGCAGGTTCAAAAGCTGAGTGGTGGTTTTGACAGACACATGGATTGGGTGTGGGAAGAATTTGGATCTAGGGTCAGCCAAAAAAGAAGAACCCTGGTAAAACAGCAAAGTTTTCCTTTGGTGGCATAAAGAACCAACGAAGTGAGAGTGAACCAAAAATAGATCATCTCTCACAAGGACTGAAACAGCTTTTTAATATCTCAACCCTTGATTGAATTAATAGGTTCTTAGATTGTTAGAGCTCCTAGAAGTTAAATATTCTGTAGAATTTGACATTTTCACCTATATTTAACAGCAGATACACGGTGATGCAGAATTCCAATTTAAATTAATGCCAACAAAGAGAAAGAAAATGAAGAAGACTGTTCATAGCAGCATTATTTGTAAAGGTCCAGAAAAAAAAAAAAAGAAAACATGTCTCTGAAGAGTATAGTGGATTAATAATTTTGGTGTATTCATTCAATGGGACAGTATACAGAAAGGGAAACACATTAGGAAAAGATATTGATCAAAGGGAGCCAATCCAATAAGGCATATTGTACAAACTCAGTTCCTATCAAGTTCAAATGCAGACTATAAACTCTACTGTGAGAAGCTGGGATGCCAGTTTTATTTGGGGAGTGATAGAATCATGAGTAGGAGTGGATAGCAGGGAGGCTTCTGAGATGCTGGAAATAGTCTGCTTCTTGTGTTGGGTGGTGGTTACATGGATGTTTGCTTTGTGATAGTTTATTGAGTTACACATTCATATTTTGTGTCCCTACTATGTATATATTATGTGCCACAGTAAAAAAGTAATAGTAAAAATACCCAACAATATAGCACTTTATATATATATATAATTTTACTACTGGTTGAGATATTTTACCCATTCTATAAATGAGGAAGTTAGAATCCAGAAATATTAAATTATTTTAGTGGTCAATATCAAATAGCTGATATTAAATATAAATATGTTAATATCATCTAAAACTGAAGGTTGCAGTATAGTTCTCTACATTGACCAAAAAAAAAAAAAACCCTGCTAATAATCACAACTAACTATCAGTCCCTAGCCTGAGCTATAAGTATAGGAATATCTAATATTTTCTGTAACCCACTTTCCTCTTTACATATATATTTTTTTAACTTAATATGGGCAATGTATCTTTTAACTCTAAAATCCTAGAGGGCATGGGCAGACCTTATTGTCCCATCTAACAATTTTGTCCCATCTAACAATCAGTTGAAAGACTCAATTGTATGTGTTCTTATTTAGTGAAATTTCTCTACATCTGGAGGAGGCTTATTCTATTTTTGGTAAAGTCTGTCTTTAGAACCATAATTCTGTTGTTTGACATTTAAATGCAAGCCTTTCAGATACAAATCTATTGGGTTTAAACTGCAAATCAAATGCCTGCTAGTAGTGTGACCTTGAGCATATTACATAACCTCACTGTGCTTTAGTTTCTTCACCTGCAGAATCAGTTACACCTACCTCATAAAGTTGTTATGAAATTTAAAGAAGTTATATATGTAATGTATTTAGAAGTATGTACCAAATTCTTTCTGTGTTAGCTAACATTATCAATGCTAATAATATATAATATTACTTATTAAACCTATATTTCAGATTATACAGTTTGTTCAGAAGTGATTCAACAACCATTTATAGAACTCTCAGAATTCTTCATAACGCATAGTCTCCTCTGCAATCCCGTTAATGAATCTCTTGCTTCTCTTTTTTCTGATTATGATTTAATAGTCAAAACTATGGATATCTCTTTCAGCCATATTTTCTTCTTTGATTCCCATTTGACATTTAATGTGGACAGAAGAGGGTCAATGGAAATGGAAGAGAAACATCCAGAAATTACATTTCATGTAACTGAAGTCAGTAGATGTATTCTAAATTATAATGGAGTAAAATCTTTAACTAATTTATGGAATGGGATTAACTCCTCTTTAAAAATATTTTTCAAACTGTAGTCCATGAATCTCAGAATGTACTTGAGTTGGCCTCACACAGTACTACTCTAGCTTCTTTTACTAGTATTTCTATAAATTATCCATCTAGTTATGGCAGTCTGCTTACCTGGTTTAATTGGGATATTCTATGTTTGCACTTATTGTCCAGATGTGATTATTAGTAGTGTCCCTTTTCACTCTCAAAAGTGTGTGAGCTTGGACCATATTTATTTGGTTGCTCTAGTAAAAGACAAATCTCTAGGTCATCAACTTCCCACTCAAACAAAACCTACTAAGAAGGACTGATAGTGTTTTATTATATTTCGCCTTGCCAGTTGTATTTTTAAACATTTATTCACAATTTTTCCCCCAGAACATTTGAGCCAATGTCATTTTCCTATCTCACTGCAATGCTGTCTGACTACTTTGTAGAGATTTCTTCATTATTACCCACCAGGAAACAACATCAACATTGCAAATTTAGTTTTACAGATACGTACATATTTTTGAATACACCCACATATATTGGCAATACTTGGCTCTGGTTTAGATACTGTTCAATTCCTGCAATAGTCTTAAAATAGTCTTTCAAATATTTTCCCTTGGAAATTAATGATCTGGATTTGATGCTGTCTTTTTCTTTTCTTTTTTTTTTTTTTTTTGCGTTGCGCGGGCCTCTCACTGTTGTGGCCTCTCCCGTTGCGGAGCACAGGCTCCGGACACGCAGGCTCAGCGGCCATGGCTCACGGGCCCAGCCGCTCCGTGGCATGTGGGATCCTCCCGGACCGGGGCACGAACTCGCGTCCCCAGAATCAGCAGGCAGACTCTCAACCACTGCGCCACCAGGGAAGCCTGATGCTGTCATTTTTTAATTTTGATATTTTCACCATAGATGTATATTCAGGAATATTGAGTTAGAATATTTTCCTATTTTACATAAATAATAGATTTGAAAAAATTATAATTATGGTCTGAATCACATTTTAAGGTGAATTAGACTAATCATACTAGAGTAAATTTATTTTGTTTTCAGGACGTTGTCATAGAAAATATTAGAAATAAGGCTTTTCTAACTGAGGGACAGCAGAACTCAATAATTATTGATATAGAAGACACCCCAGTGGTAGAATGAAATAGGTTAAAGTTTTGCTAATAAAGGATGTAAATTTTATAATAATTTACTTTCATATTTAAAAAAAAAAAAACTAGGAAATAATGTTATAATAGAAGATTGATGATATGTCCCTGGAAGAGATACAAAATTTTAACAATGCTGAATTTTTTTTTTTTTTAAATCTAGTGCTAAGAAAAAAAATAGGAGATAACATTTGACTTTATAGCCAATAATTCTGTTGAACATTTGTAGAACTGGTTTCAAGGGAAAGATTAATTTTTCTCCCCATTTTGTAGTTTGAAATGACTTCATCATTTAGCCATGTGATGATCATTCTTAATTAAGATGCTTTCAAAGATAGTAGCTTTTACAAAAATATCAGAACCAGTCATGGAGTGCCTAGTCCAAAACACAGCTGTCCCAGCTCTCATAGTGATATGGAGTGTCTGGATCCTACTTCCTAAACAATGATTGGTATGCATTTTAGATTCAGGCACCAGCTGAAGCTAGTGTAACAAAGAGTGGAAAAATTGATCACTTAACATGTTGAAATAAAGTATATCAATGACTATGTTAGGTTAGTAACATTTCTAGGTATAGCATTAAACAAATATAGTATTCTCCACCCAGTTACTCATTCCAACTAGACAAGACTCCAAATGACAGAAGGAGGCAGAGTCTATATTTGAACCTAAAATATACAGCCCAGGAGAACATCCTGTCAAATATAAGATGACAGATAATTTCTCACCCACCAAGTGCATGTAGTAATGAGTATAAATCAGACTGAAATAGGACCATATCCTAAAATAGTTATAAAATCTGTAGCAGAAAATAAGGACTGCAATAATATATGATACCTGCTACCTAAGGGAGAACTAGATCTACAATGTTATACTAATGAACTATTAAATTTCTCCCCTAATTTTAAAGGAATATGTCTTGTAGGATATATATCATTTGCCTAATCAGACAGAGAATAATTTTAAAAAGAAATATCAAATAATAATCCAAAATATTATTTGCATGTATGAGTTAGGTATATCCTTTGCTATTTCTTCCTATTTGCAACTATTAAAATCTTTCATATATCTACTAAGAAAGGGCACTCTCAATTTAGAAGGGCCCTTTCAGTCACCATCTATAAGGGATGCTCTTTAAATATACTATTCTCATATATTTAGTAGAATCTTTTTCTTTCAATTTTTATTTATTGTTTTAAACAAAAGTTTTATATATACATATATTATATATATATATATGTATATATATTTAAGGTGTACAATATGATCTTTTGATACACATATACACAGTGAAATGATTACTACAGTCAGGTACCTGAGATCTACTCTCTTAGCAAATTTCTAGTATATGATACAGTAATTAATAACTATAGTCACCATGTTGTACATTGGATCTCTAGAACTTATTTAGTAGAAGCTTAATGACAATTGACATTTGTGTCAATCAGCATCAGGTACTTGTTGTTAATAAACCTCTTGAAAGGGTCATTACATAAATCTCTATAAGAACAAAAATATATATTTTTTGATAAGTAATGCAGTCATGTTATTGGATGAGTTACAATACAGTAAACATGAAGTCTTAGCTATACAAATAATTCTAAGTGATTTTTGTTTGATACTAACCCAGTTCTTTCCCACGGGGTACTTGATTGAACCCTTATCCAGAAAGAACAGAAGGAATGTCTCATCTCTCTCCTGCTTCCATGCAGATCCTGTTCTTCCTTAATCATGCCAGTTCTGTCTCATCCTTGTCCTTTCCTATACCCCATGTTGACTTATATCCATTCATCTTGGAATGACCCTCTCCTTATTTTGTATTTGATAGATTATCTACAGAGTTCTCAGTGTCTCCAACTGTAATTGCTCAATACTTGGAAATTTGGGTTTAGAGTGTTCCTCAGTTGTATTTATTTAGCAATAGTTTATTATTTCTATTTGCGTTTAACAAAGAGACCCATGAAAATGCTAGAGGTTAGGAAGATGCAGGCTGTCAACCAACATGTGCATTTTAATTATGTGCTGCAGCTGTTTGAGAATGTATTCATCTCTAGGCTTCACCATTGTGTAAGGGCTAAATGTGTCATTTGTTGTAGAGGAGACAATTTCTGACCTGAATGGTCATTATGAAGAATAAAACATACAAGGACAATAAAATCTAATCCAGTCTATGTTTATTTCCTATGTCAGTTATAAATATCTCTTTAATGTAGCAATACATGGCTTTAACATTTAAATATCACCTCTACTTGCATAAAATATAGTGTCTTTGTATTTATTTAATATATTTATATAATAAATTCCTGGAAGCAAACTTGGTCATTAGAGGTCAGAACAGAGTGAGGTCAGCTGCCACTTTTCTTAACACATATGTAATAATTACAACAACCATTAATTGGGTACCTGATATATGATAAAATTTATGTATTTTGTCTAATCTTAATAACATTTTTGCAAGATTTCCATAATCCTTTTTTTTCATAATTCTTGTTTAATATATGAGGGAAGTGAGGGTCAGAGTGATTAAGTGACTATCTCGCTAATTCATTTAATAAATATTTATTAATTACCTACTACTGATTACCTAGTTTGTAGCATGCATGTTGCTAGGTGCTGGGTATATGGTAGTGGGATGAACAAGCGTGATTTTTTCCCATGTGGCACTTTAACGAGTGACATAGTGTTTGGCAGCATCGGGAAGACTGAGTCGCACTCCAGTCCTCCTATTTTCTAATTGAGCGCCACTTGCTAATTGTGTGCCACTTTCTGGTTGTGTGTAATTTACTGGGTGGCTGAATTTCTTAAGTTTGATAACCATTGATTTATCTCATCTTAATATGAAGATTACAGTAATATTTGCATTACAGAGTTTTTATGAGGCTTTATTGAGTTAATTAGTGGTAACTGTTTAACAAGATGACAGGTATATTATAGTGCTTAATAAAAAAGAAAATTATACAAATGCATTTTATAAAATCCTATACAGTGTCAGAGACTATGGAACCTATCTTATTGCTCGGTACTGCACGGATTTTATTCCTAAAGTCAAATTATATTCCAAGATGGATGCTAAAGCGTCAACACTTCCATCTGCATTTTATACAGTAGGAAGAATATAAGAAGCCCGTAGTCTCTAATTATAAAAATATGTCCTCACAGTCATAAAACACTTCTGCTCAAACCCTGTTAGTCAGAAGTTAGTCTTGTGGCTATTACTTAACTGAAGGTGAAGCTAGGGAATGTAATCTTGATTCCACAAAAAATCGTAAAGTATCTGAGACTTGACCCTACTTGCAAATCAATCATTTGGGCTGCCAAACTTTCAAAGATGATGGAAGAGCACATGATTTTCTGGGGAAAAGGCAAAGGGCTTTATTACTCACAGCAGAGCAGGCAGCATGAGCTATATGTGAGCATCAGTTTCCCTTGCTCCCCAGCACCCACTTGGGGCTCACAGATATGGATGCCATGAACACAGTGGGTCCGTGTCACAGCTGAGGTACACTGTATTCAGGAAACCTCAACCTTATAAGGGACTTCCAGAAAACCTGTCCAAACTTTGCCCCAGAGGAAGACACTGTTTTCTGTTATCTGACTGGGAAACACATCTGTCCATTGGGACAGGCTTGTCTTCCAAGGCTATTTGCTACCTCAACGTCTTTGAAATGATAGTCTGGAACAAAAGATGTGTAGAAACCTGAAAGACCCATGGACAATTTTCTTCTAACATATGCTGGGTAATTCTGTGCTCAGTTAAAAGCTAGAAAGGTCATATTAATGCTAGGAAAGAATTGGAAAACAATTGAAGAAAGCTGACGTCAAATTCTACAGCCCATATTAAAGATGTACAGTGAGGTTTAGATTATGCCCCTATCGTGTTTCAAAGAAACCGATCTTGTATGTATTCCTAGTCCTTACGTGTATTCCTACTTCTTTATCAGTCTTGACTCCAGTTTCTTAATTTGGAATCTCAGTCTAAGGAGCATGTACTGAACACTTGCGAAGTTCTTAGCATTATGTTAGGTCTAGGAAAATCATAATGCATGAAACATAGGCTCATCTTTCTGTGGCAGTAGAACTTAGTCAACACAATTTCGCAGAGACACAGTTACAAATTATCTTACTTGTGGTCTGTGATTCTGGCCTATTCGTGTCTCTGCTTGACTTTTCTGTCATTTGACTACTGATCATTTTTACAGTCAAGATCTAAATATCTCATTTCTAATTTTCTCTCAAACTTCACTGGACGTGCCTCCTCCTGCTGAAATTCCTTCTTATCTCTGCTTGCTCCTGACCAAGTTTAGATAAACTTAGCCCTTTTACACGCAAAACTGACTCAGCTGCCTAAGTGGCATCATAGTAAGGAGGTTGTAGGCTCTATTTGGACAATACTTAAATATTGAATCTTGATTCTCCCATGTGTATTTTTGGTACTTTCTATATATCTGATTTAATATTTAATTTATTGTCACAAAAGTCTTTTTTCCCATCTACATTCTGATTCCAATGCCTTTTCCTAGGTTACACTTTATTGCTTTAACTTTTTCTGCTAGTGTTGCATACTGCTTCTGACTGTGGTTTGTTCTCCTCTTCTCTGCCACTGCAGTCACACAGTTTTTTTCCTGCTCTCCTGTTACCAACTCACAGCCTTTTGAAAAAGTTACCAACAAGGAGAACTAGTGTAAAAGACTTTTACCTCCTCCTCTTATTTCTCTTCCTAAATTTTATACTTTCCCCAAAAGATAAGAAATATATGAATATTATATGACTATTTAGTACACAAAAATTTGAAGTCAGATTTAATAATATTTTAGAGAGAAACACACAGTCTCTTAATATTTTTGACAGACTTGGAACATGAAAAACATCCAAGAGTCTGGCTGTGGCCTCTATGCGGAGATGTGCTATTGGGAGTGAGTTCACCAGGCCTCAAAATGAGCATGTGACACATTCCCTGGCAGGGAAGTGGGGGTCCTCCCTCCATTCTCTTTATCACTGGCCTTGGAGTGAGACTAGGAGTTGTCTGTTTCATAAGAAGAAACAGAATGGAAGGCTTACATTACCTCAGTAGGAAAAGATGCTTTAGTTTATTTTTCCTAAAGTTTCCGAAGTAATTTTGATGTAGCTCCCATGTATAAGTAAAATAAATGAGGCACATTCGTCATTAAAGGGTTAAATTAAAAATAATGGAATAGGGCTTCCCTGGTGGCGCAGTGGTTGAGAGTCCGCCTGCCGATGCAGGGGACACGGGTTCATGCCCCAGTCTGGGAAGATCCCACATGCCGTGAAGCAGCTGGGTCCGTGAGCCACGGCCGCTGAGCCTGCGCGTCCAGAGCCTGTGCTCCGCAGCGGGAGAGGCCACCACAGTGAGAGGCCCGAAAAAGAAAAATAATGGAATAGTGCTGGGATTTTCATGTTATTCACTGAAGGAAGATCAATGTTTTTTTTCAAAACAAGGCATATTGTCAAGAAGTTTATTATTAAAAAACTATAGGAATGAGACAACCTGTGACCAACAAGCTGCAAGAGTGTTTCACTTGGTTTAAGCAACAGGACATCAGGATTGCTCTGAAATTTTTATTGATAGGTTATCATTTGTAGAAAGGTGGAAATAAGCCACAAAACATGACTTACTTAGCCAATATTATAGACACATTTTGTTTGTTAATAGTTTATAGCTTTGTGGTTGTGTGATCCAACCAATTAGGTTAGGAGAAAACATTGCTAGTGGATGACTATATGCATTACTAGATCTATAATAAATGTTTGGATATACACATTCTCAAAACCAATTCCAGATACCTTGCATTTTAAATATTAAAAAAAAAAATTTTCTTTAAGACTAGTATTTTTCTTGCTCCAGTTCACCTGACGGTCTGTAATTTTTATCTGCTCCCTGCACCACCTCTCTCAAAATGAACATGTGTTCCCCTGGGTGGAACAACCAGACACTGGGCAGTAGACTCAATGTTATGGCTCTGAGTATTTGAATCACTTTACACCACACTAACATATATTTTTTTTTTCTTTTTTTTGTGGTACGCGGGCCTCTCACTGTTGTGGCCTCTGTGCTGCGGACGCGCAGGCTCAGCGGCCAGGGCTCACGGGCCCAGCCGCTCCGCGGCATGTGGGATCTTCCCGGACCGTGTCAGGAACCCGTGTCCCCTGCATTGGCAGGCGGACTCTCAACCACTGCGCCACCAGGGAAGCCCTAATATTTGTTTTTGTTTAATTTGGCTGAGAACAAGCTCCAATTAATTTTCCTTTAAAAACTTGCATTTGTAAGCCTTTGTCTGGTTGTTATTCTTTGAATTTTTGAATGTATAACTACATGTAAAAATAAAGCGTGTAGGGGCTTCTGGGGCTCCCCTGGTGGCGCAGTGGTTGAGAGTCCGCCTGCCAATGCAGGGGACACGGGTTACAAGTCTACTCTAATCTTTTTTCTTAGTAACTGTAGTGTGTTTTAAACAAAAATATTAAGAGCATTGTTGAAATAGAAGTATTAATTTAATGACACAAATAAAAGGTATACCATTGAATGTACTTTTACTTTTACCAAATGATTATAGGACAATTATGACAATTTTGGATACTGAAAGTTTGAGGGATCATCAAAATTAATAATAATTCCTAAGATAATTTTTAACTGAGATCTTATATTT
The DNA here is from genome assembly GCF_003031525.2 of Neophocaena asiaeorientalis asiaeorientalis. Classification (NCBI taxonomy): domain Eukaryota; kingdom Metazoa; phylum Chordata; class Mammalia; order Artiodactyla; family Phocoenidae; genus Neophocaena; species Neophocaena asiaeorientalis. Next base: position 2,417,477 of record NW_020172369.1, read on the forward strand.
GTTGCTATAATGTCTATACATTTAGGACCTATGTATATATATCCTACTTTGAATAACTCATGCCACGTTGGTTAATTTCTGAATAGTTCAGAGTCTTTTACACATTTAATGTATATTACTTTAAATACTAAGCTTCAATATGGTTAAAATTGAACTTTATAACTTATCCATGTTACCACATAACTTCATTAATGGGCTACTTATTTCATTTCTAGTGGCTGGTCAGGAGCAGATATATAAATTCTTAGCCAGAAGGTGGAAATTAGATTGTTCATTTTACTTATTATTTCCACTTATTAAACAAGCCCCTTCTTTGAAATCCTTTGAGGGTACACATGCAAACAAGTTCACTCAAAGTGATATTTAATCTACAAAATTAATTTCACATCCCTTCCCTCTAGTAGAGGACTGTGCCAAAGACAAAAAGCCAAAATTATTCTTTCATTGGCAGGGAAGGGTTGTTCATGTGGATGGTGCATTGACTCAGGAAGCTTGAGACAGTGGAGGTACTTCTTTTAGTCTGCATTAGAAGTCCCCTTTAATTAAAGCAGTCCCCTTTAACCTAGCTAACCCATGAGTGGTGAACTTCTAATTTTTTGATTGATCAAAGCACCCCCAGCTAGACAAGTTAGACACAGTTAAGCCAGACTCTTGCTTAAAATGTTTAAACCCACTGATGGCTCCAATGACTCTCCTAGAGCATACTTCTACTCGCTAAATACTAATCACACTGTTATATCTCTGAACTCCTCCATGAAAGAGAAGCTAACTTTTTTCCCAAGGAGAAATATTTGTATAGTCATAAGCATTGTATTATTATACTTGCCCATTTGAGTAAGCTTTATTGGCAAAAACAATGTATGATACTAGTATTTTTGGAGTAAATCTTCCTTCCTTCCTTCTTCCCTCCCTTCCTTCCTCCCTCCCTTCCTTCCTCTCTCCCTCCCTCCCTCCTTCCCTTCCTTCATTTTGCTTTGTCATCTAAACAAAAAACCCATTCATTCATTCATTCATTCATTTGTTCATTCATTCAAGAATATTTATTGAACATTTACCATGTTCCGTGCTAGGCACCAGAGATATACCAATGAATACAATATGGCACTTCCTGTGTACAGTGTAGTGGGGAAGAAAAACAAATTCAAAAATTATATTAGTTTCTAGCATCTACCAAGTGACTAGATCATAAATTAGGCTCTTTGTAAGTGTTAATGTACTAGCTGGATATAAGGAAAAAAAATATTTTTGTTGCTCTTGTGTTGATAGTAGACTCATAATTCAACAGGGACACTGAGGCAAAAGTGTTAAGTTTTAACATCTAAGTTTATTTAAAGATAGCATTGTTCCTGCATAACAGCAGATCCCCAGTAAATGGCAGTATGGCAGTAAATGGCAACTATTTCGATTTTACCACAGCTGTGTTCCACTCCACAGCACAGTCTTCCACTGACCCTTCATATCATCTTCCCATTGCATATAAGACAGAACAGAAGCTTTACTTTCTAAAGCCCATTATTCAGACTTTTGCTCAACTTGATAGCCAGCTAGTATCAAAATAATCCTCAAAAGCACCTCCAGAAACTTTTCTACTACTGAACAATAACTGGTAAATCTAATTAGAAGGTGTGACTAAAAAAACCCAGGAGCACTATTTACATTTTAATTTTAAAGGGATGTATATATTAAGTATAATAAGGCTAAAACAACACTGTATTTACCAGGTGTGGTGAGGTAGAGCAGGTATCTGGACAATATAGATATTCATTCTTGTCGAAATGTTTTCTTTTTCCTTTAATGGAGGAGGACATTTTCTCCTTAAGTTAAGTAGATAAATTTAACTTTCAACTTCACTTTGCCTACTTAGATATAGCTATGCTTCTAAAATCCTGACAGTTTTTGGAGGGCAAAATCATATCTTCCTTTTGTTAATTTCTTTAACTTTTAGTAGGACAGTCATTTCCACAAGGAGAATATTTAATAAAAATATATTATTATGAATACAAAACCCATGAAGTCAATTGTAGTGAAAGGTAAAAAGAGTCAGCTGTTCCAGACTTCTTACTGATTTGTGTGCTGTCACTTGCTTCCATTGCTACTTCAGGATTTCAGTTCTCACTATACTAGCAAGGCAAAAACAATTACAGCATCTGGGCATTCAACCAAAGCTCAAATGCTGTCATTAAAACTGAGCCACCTTGTGAAAGATTTGCTTAAATGACTTTTTTTCTTCAGTGCAGGTGCTTAAATTTGTCAAGCTGTCTTTTTAGTTTGGTTGATTATTTCAGATCTTGCAAGTTTATTTATAACAACATGTACAGTCATTAACAGTGTGAGGTGAAATATTTATCACTGTTTTTCCCAAGGTAGAAAAAAACTGCACTTATTGAGTGGGGTGATCTTGCTTTTCTATTGAATTGACCACTTTATTTAACTTATGTAAAAGTCTCATAACGATTGTTATTTCTTGATCTTCATGCTTAACCATGTAACCAGTTTCCTTAAGGAAGAGAAAAAAAAAATCAGTAAAACTGTATATCTGCCAACTTTGTATCAGCTAAATTTCTTTTCTAATTAAAACAATGCCTCTTACATTTCTTCAGATGAGAAAGGTGTTAGTAATCAGGTCGAATTAAAAATAAAATTGAGAGCCTATGAATTAATTTTTGACCCCAAGAATCCTTACCTAGTATAAGAAACCAATAAAATGATGACATAGTATATTTTATATTGGGATAAATATTAACGAACTAATATTTTAGGTCTTCTTAGTGCAAAACATAAATTAATTTCAGAGAGAGAAAGACTTCTTAAAGAATTATAGGTGTTTCCCATGTACTACCTCTCTGAAGTTTTCAAAGACTTGTCTTAACTTTCCAGGTCACCGTCTCCTTACTTGGAAGAAATAATCAGTTGCATTGTAATATTAAAAAAAAGTATTATGCTTGTTAAAAATCTTAATAAAAACCTTACTTGCAGTTTGACAATTTTAGAAGAGGTTTCATTTTAAGATGAAATTCCTTAGACTTATTTGTATGCCATTTGCATTTCCTGTCTCTATTGTAGGCTGACACTACCTAGTTGGAGAATCATTCTCTTTTTTTAACATTTGAGACATTTTCTTTTCTGTCTTTGCAGGAGTGACTGATTGACAATACTGTATTCTAATTGAATGAAATTCCAAAGGCAAGTCCATGGCCAGAATAGATGTTTGTTGTTTTAGTGTCTTATCCATTTTTAATAATCCTCTAGGCAGTATCTGTTTATTTCCTCTCTTTTCACTTCTTTATCCTGCTCTCCCAATTTGTAAATCTTATTTAAGGAAATAGCTACACTTTCAGTTACAAAGAATGTTGCAATAAAATAATCCTTTAGTAGTGCTACTATGCACTCATCCTCCTGTCTCATTCTCATTAATTATTGATTAATTCTTTAGGGGCCTAATCAGCTTTTTCTTAATTTGTCTATTTGACTACCTGTGAAGAAACACTGCTGCTCAGCTGCACTATCAAATTATATTTTTCATCATAATGCATATTTTCATATTCTTAAATGCAACAAGTAATGAGATTTATATTATTTTTATTCAGACAAAATTCCCATTATATTTTCCATTTTATACATAATTATCTCATTCTTGGCATTCTTTTTTAACCACACAACATTTATGTCATTTATAATTTATTGAACAAGCTGCTCATTTGAGATTCACAAAAAATTAAAATGAATAAAATTTTAAATGTTAATTCTTTACAATTAGCAAATAGGTCACAAAGCAGATAAACTACAACCCTCTATTTAGTCCATGAATCATCCTAGAATCTCATAAACAACTAATGCTTTTGAACCAAAAAATAAAATAATTTTCAATATAAAAATACAGAGCTGTTTCTTCATTATCCTTTGTTGGCTGCAATATGCGATTCTTAATTTGAACTGGAGACACTTTCCTACTGTGCTTCTTTTATGATTTCCTTTTTTTTTCTTGCAGTATGCGGGCGTCTCACTGTTGTGGCCTCTCCCATTGCGGAGCACAGGCTCCAGACGCGTAGGTTTAGTGGCCATGGCTCACAGACCTAGCCGCTCCGCAGCATGTGGGATCCTCCCGGATCGGGGCATGAACCTGCGTCCCCCGCATTGGCAGGTGGACTCTCAACCACTGCGCCACCAGGGAAGCCCTGATTTTCTTATTAAAAGAAAGAAAAAACACAAGTAAGGGAAAAAAATTCTTTTGCACTTTTGGGTCTATGGACATTACCCTATTATCCATAATAAAATGAAAGCCAGTAAAAGAATGCAAACCAACTTCAGCTACAAACTATATATTCAACAAAGTCTTATCTATGACCTCTGTGTGACAAAGGCTGCAAAACCAGATGTATCCCTATTTGTAGGGATTTATGATTAGTTTGATGAATGAATCTTCTATCACATGCTGCTATTTCAGGAAAATCAAAATGCTCACCTTATTTTAAAGAACCTCAAAAAGTAGCTAGTCATTTTACCTAGGATAGCCACTGCTGTACATTTATGACAATGCTGTCTGAGAAATCAGGGTGGGAAAAGGACTAGGAGAATTAGTAAAACATGTAGGCAACAGTAAAGACACATTTCCAAACATTTAATAATTTTAACAGAATCTACGATGGAGTACATCACATATGTATCTCTTGAACCACTAGCTTCTCAATGCTAGTAGATTTGGCTGAGTCAGAGAGTTTTTCTACAAGACTCCTGGAGAAGGCAGGTACTCCTAGCTCTGTAGTTTACCACCTGAGTACTTTTGTTTTGTTGCTTAATATCTCTCCAATTCAAGTCTTCTGCTACTAAATAGTAATATTGAGAGCACCTACCTCATGGAATTTCTATGTGGGCTGAATAAGATAATACATGTATAGTTTCTAGTATATAGAAGGCATTGAAAGTATTCCTATTATTACTTAAGATATGGATTCTGTTCTTAAAGAGGGCACACAAAATCTCATATGTTCTGAGTCCCAGCATAGAAGATGCTGGGAGATGAAAGGAGACTCGGTAAGACCCACGTACTGATCTTGGAGAGCCTCCTGAGGAGCCAGAAAGCAACTGGGAATTCCTCTGCTGATGGAGATACTGACTCTAGCCATTTGGGGGAGCACATTCCACCACAATAACACCTACTTTGGCAAGCGCCATTTTGGAATCCTCCCTCTAGACTAATAGCACTAGGGACTTGCCCCAACAACCAGTGGGGCCACAGGAGCCATGTGAAGAGCTAGCCCCACCCAGCAGCAGGCTTGCAGCTGCCACATGCTATCAGGCTGAACAGCTGGCCCACAAGGAGTCTACCCCACCCAACAGCAGGCCCACAGACACTGCACAAGGCAGGATCTCACAGCCATCTGAGTCAAGGTTGAGCCCTGCTTACCAGTGTGCCTACAGTAGATGGCCCTGCTGCAACAGAGGGGCACATGAAACCCAGATAGGGAATACCCCTAGGTCATATAGCTCTGGTACCCAGGAGGCAATCATGCTTCCAGGCCCCACAGGACATTTCCTACATAGGGCCACCTCTCTAAGTTCAGGATAGGTAACTGACCTACTTAATAGATAGAAATAAACTGAGGATCATAAGCATGCATTTGAACATAAAACATCATAAACTTACAATAGTCATTTATAAATCAAGTTGTTATATATGAACATGCTGATAACCAAACCAAAAACCTATAATAGATATGCACACACAAAGAGAAAAAGGGATACAAATATAACATTAAAGATAGTCATAAAATGAGAGAGCACAAGAAGAAAAAAGGAACAAAAAAGAATTACAGAAACAACCAGAAAACAATTAACAAAATGGCAATAACTACAAAACTATCAAAATTACTTTAAATGTAAATGGACTAAGTGCTCCAAATAAAAGACAGAGAGTGGCTAAATGGATTAAAAAAAAAAAACAAGTCCAGGGCTTCCCTGGTGGCGCAGTGGTTGAGAGTCCGCCTGCCGATGCAGGGGACGTGGGTTCGTGCCCCGGTCCGGGAAGAGCCCACATGCCGCGGAGTGGCTGGGCCCGTGAGCCATGGCTGCTGAGCCTGCGCGTCCGGAGCCTGTGCTCCGCAACGGGAAAGGCCACAGCAGTGAGAGGCCCACGTACAGAAAAAAAAAAAAAAAAAACAAGTCCAATCTATATACTGCCTATAAGAGACTCACTTCAGATCTGAAAACACATACAGATTGAAAATGAGGGGATGGAAAAAGATATTCCTTGCAAATGGAAATTAAAAGAAAGCTGGGGTAGTAATACTTATATCAGAAGAACAGGGTTTAGTACAAAGACTTTAACAATAGACAAAGAAGGACAGTCCATAATGATAAGGGGATCAGTATAAGAAGAAGATATAACAATTTAAAATAGATATGTACCCAACATAGGAGAACCTAAATACATAAAGCAAATATTAACAAACATAAAGGGAGAAATTGACAGTAATACAATAATAGATGGGGACATTAACACCCCACTTACATCAATGGTGAGATCATAAAGACAAAAATTAATGAGGGAACTTTGGCCTTAAATGAAAAGTTAGATCAGATTGGGGGGAAAAAAATATATATATATGTCATTCCATTCTAATACAGCAGAATACACATTCTTTTCTGGTGCACACAGAATATTCTCCAGGATAGATCACATTCTAGGCCACAAAACAAGTCTCAGTAATTTTAAGAAGACTGAAATCAAATCAAGCATATTTTCTGACCACAATGGTGTGACACTGGAAATTAAATACAGGAAGACTAAGAGAAAGATACAGATATGTGGAGGCTAAACAATATGCTATTAAACAACCAATGGGTCACTGAAAAAAAAATCAAAGAGGAAATCAAAAACTTCCTGGAGACAAGTAAAAATTGAAACAAAGTTCCAAAATCTATGGGACATGGCTAAAGCAGTTTTAAGACGGAAGTTTTTTAGTGATATAGACCTACCTCAGGAAACAAAAACAATCTCCAATAAACAATCTAAACTTATACCTAAAGGAACTAGAAAAAGAAGACAAACAAAACCCAAAGCTAGTACAAGGAAGGAAACAATAAGGATAAGTTAAGAAATAAATGAAATAGAGGCTGAAAAAACAATAGAAAATATCAATGAAACTAAGAGCTGGTTCTTTGAAAAGATAAACAAAATTGGTAAACCTTTGACCATACTTGTCAAGAAAAAAAGAGAGAGGATCCACCTAAATAAAATCAGAAATGAAAGAGAAGTTACAATGGACACACAGAAATACAAATGATCATAAGAGGTTACTACAAACAATTATACATCAATAAATTGGACAACCCAGAAGAAATGGATATATTCCTAGAAATATACAATCTTATAAGACAGAATCAGGAAGATGCACAAAATATAAGCAGACCAATTAACAGAAATGAAATCAAATTGGTAATAAAAATCTCCCAATAAACAAATCCAGGACATGCAGCTTCACAGGTGAATTCTACCAAACATTTAAGGAAGAGTTAACATCTATCCTTCTCAACCTATTCCAAAAAATTGAAGAGAAAAGAATGCTTCTGAACTCATTCTGTGAGGTCAGCACCACTTTAATACCAAAACCAGACAAATAGAACACAACATAAGAAAATTACCAGCCAATATCAGTGATAAACATAGGTGCAAATGTCCTCAACAAAAATATTAGCAAACTGAATTCAACAATACATTAAAAGGATAATCCACCATAATCAAGGGGGATTTATCCCAGGGATGCAGGATGGTTCAAAATCCACAAGCAATCAATATGATACATCAATTAGCAAGCTGAAGAATAAAAATCATATGATCTCAATAGAAGCAGAACAAGCTTTTCTTTTACAACAGAAAAGTTGAAAAACAAAAAAATTTCAACAAAATTCAGCATTCATTTATGATAAAAACTCTCAACAAAGTAGGTATAGATAGAACATAACTTAATAAAAGTTATTTATTACAAACTCACAGCCAACATCGTACTAAATGGTGAAAAGGTAAAAGCATTTTCTCCAGGATCTAGAACAAGACAAGGATGCCCATTCTCACCATCTTTATTCAACATAGTGCTAGAAGTCCTAGACACAGCAATCAGACAAGATAAACAAATAAAAGGAATCCAAATTGTAAAGGAAGAAGTAAAACTGTTACTGTTTGCAGATGACATGAAACTATACATAGAAAACCCTAAAGATGCCACCAAAAAACTATTATAACTAATAAGTAAATTCAGTACAATTGCAGTATACAAAATCAGTATACAGAAATCTGTTTTTTTCTATACACCAATAATCAACTATCAGAAAGAGAACCAAATAAAACAATTCCGCTAACAATTGGATCAAAAAGAATAAAATACCTAGGAACAAATCTAACCAAGGAGGTAAAAGACTTCTACTCTGAAAACTCTAAGACATGGTTCAAAGAAATTACAGACAACATAAACAAATGGAAAGATATACCATGCTCAAAAAATGGAAAAATTGATATCATTTAAATGACCATACTACCCAAGGCAGTCTACAGATTCAGTGCAATCTTAATCAAAATACCTATGACATTTTTTACAGAACTAGAACAAATAATTCTAAAATTTGAATGGAACCACAAAAGACCCCGGGTAGCTAAAGCAATACAGAGAAAGAAGAACAAAGCTGGAGATATCACACTTCCTGATGTCAAACTATACTTCAAAGTTACAGTAATCAAAACTGTGTGGTATTGGCATAAAAACAGACACATGGATCAATGGAATAGAATAGAGAGCCTAGAAATAAACCCATGTTTATATTGTCAATTAATCTACAACAGAAGAGACAAGAATATACAATGGGGAAAAGACAGCCTCTTCAGTACGTGGTGTTGGGAAAACTGAACAACTACATGCAAAAGAGTTAAGCTGGATTGCTGTCTCACACCAGGTACAAAAATGAACTCAAGAGGAATTAAAGGCTTAAATGTAAAACCTGAAACTGTAAAACAGCTAGAAGTAACCATAGGCGGTATGCTCCTGGACATTGGTCTTAGCAATATTTTTTTGAATTTGTCTTCTCAGGCAAGAGAAACAAAAGCAAAAAATAAACAAATGGGACTACATCAAACTAAAAAGTTTTTTTTCACAGTGAAGGAAACTATCCACCAAACATAAACCCCACCTACCGAATGGGAGAAGATATATGTGAATGTCATTTCCAATAAGGGGTTAATATCTAACATATACAAGGAACTTGTACAACTCAATATCAAAAAGACAACCTGATTAAAAAATGTGCCGAGGACCTGAATAGATATTTTTCCAAACAAGACATATAGATGGCCAACAGGCACATGAAAAGATGCTCAACATGACTAATTATCAGAGAAATGCAAATCAAAACCACACTGAGATATCACGTCACACCCGTCAGAATGGCTATCATCAAAAGACAACAAATAGCAAGTGTTTACTAGGATATGGAGAAAAGGGAACCCTAGTGTACTGTTGGTGGGAATGTAAATTGTTATAGCCACTATGGAAAGCAGTGTGGAGCTTTTCCTACACTGTTAGAAATAGAACTACCAAGCAACCCAGCAATTTGACTCCCAAGTATTTATCTGAAGAAAATAAAAATGCTAATTCAAAAAAGATATGTGCATCCCAATATTCATTGCAGCATTATTTACAATAGCTAAGATATGCAAGCAACCTGAGTATCCACTGACAGATGAATGAATAAAGATGTGTATATGTAACATAGAATATTACTCCACCATAACAAAGAATGAAATCTTGTAATTTGCAACAACAACATGAATGAAAACTGAAGGGTATTATTCTTAGTGAAATGTCAGACAGAGAAAGACAAATACTGGATATTTTCACTATATGTGGAATCTAAAAAATAAAATAAAGAAATCAAGATGAAAACAGACACTAGGTACACAGAATAAATGGGTGGCTGCTTAAGGGAAGGGAGATGTGGGGTTGGGCAAAAGATGACTTTGGATTAGGCAAAGCCTTCTTATATACAACAGTCGATACCAAAACACAAACAACTAAAGAAAAATTAGATACATTTGTCTTCACAAAATTTAAAAATTGTGTTCTTTTAGGGCCACATCAAGAAAATATAAAGACATCCTAAAAAAATAGAGGAATTATTTGTAAATCATATGTCTTATAAGGGATTTTAAACAAGATTATATAAATAACTCATAAGTCAATGATAAACT
>NW_020172369.1:2428024-2448096 GCF_003031525.2 Neophocaena asiaeorientalis asiaeorientalis
CTCCATAGAAGATTTACACATGGCCAATAAATATACAAAAGTACTCAATGTTATTAGTTATCAGGGAATGCAAATCAAAACCACAATGAGATAACACTTATTACCCACTGATGGCTCTAATAAAAACAGAAACAATGGAATGCATAGAGAATGTGTGCCATATATATATATATATATATATATATATATATGCCATATACACTATGGAACACTACTCAGCCATAGAAAAGAATGACATTTTACCATTTGCAGCAACATGAATGGACTTGGAGGATATTATGCTAAGTGAAATAAGTCAGGCAGAGAAAGAAAAATATTGTATGTCACTTATATGTAAAATCTAAAGAAAATCAACAAACTAGTGAATAAAACATAAAAGAAACAGACTCACAGATATAGAGAACAAACTAATGGTTAACAGGAGAGGTAAGGGAGGAGGGGCAATATAGGGGTAGGGGATTAAGAGGTATAAACTTATATGTATAAAATGAGCTATGAGGATATATTGTACAATGTGGGGAATATAGTACATATTTTATAATAACTATAAATGGAGTATAACCCTTAAAAATTGGGAAGCAGTATATTGTACACCTATAACTTACATAATATTTACATCAACTATACTCCAATAAAAAATAATTAAAAACAAAACAAACAAGCAAACAACAAAAAGCCCAGAAAAACAGAAAACTAATACCAAAACCAAGCCAGTTAACTGTTGGCAAGAATGTAGCATGTGGGAATGTAAAATGGTAGAGCCACTTTGGAAAACAGACTGCTAATTTATTGAAAAATTAAATATAGAGTTACCATTTGATCCAGCAATTCCAGCAAACTCAAGAGAAATGAGAACATAAGTGCACACAAAAGCTGGTACATGAATATTCCTAGCAGCATTATTCATTACAGCCCCAAAGTGGAAAAAACCCAAATGTCCACTTGTTTATGTATTGTTCAATGGAATGTGGTATGTCTATATAATGGAATATTATTCAGCAATGAAAAGGAATAAAGTATGGATGCATGCCTCAACATGGATAAATCTTGAAAAGATTATACTAATTGAAAATGCCAGTCACAGAGGACCACATATTGTATGATTCCACTGATACAAAATGTCCAGAATAGGCAAATCTACAGAGACAGAAAGTAGATTACCTTTGCCAAGGGCTAGTAGTGGAGTGTGGGGAATGGGGAGAGACTGCTAAGGGGTATGAAATTTCTTTCTAGTGAGACAAAAATATTTTAAACTTAGATTTTGAAAATAATGGGACAACTCTGAATATACCAAAAACCACTGAATTGTAAGCTTTAGGTGGGTCAATTGTATGGTATATGAGTTATACCTCAACAGTGCTGTTAAAAATATGGGATTATGTTTACAGAAAATTCTCTAATTTTGTTCACTGTGCAAAATCACTTAATATATTATGAAAATACCATGTTCTAATTTCACTGCTAAGTTTTCCCTCAGTGTAAGAACCACAGTACCCTGTATAGATGAAAATATAAACATTTCCAGATGCCTCACAGAGAGATTCTTCATGCTTTATTTTTCTATTCTCTAGTGACAAAAATAATTTTGGAATCTCTGATATTACTTCATACTTCCACATAGAAATAGAGGTAAACTAACATAAAATGACAAGAAAAACTGGGAAAATTAGTGAAAGTATTTTCACTTTGAGGATTGGTATTCAATATAAAGCAAGTTGTACAATTATGGAAATCAAGGATTTATCATTGGTCCTATTGTGTTTTGAGTCTTTAAGAGAAAAAGCTACCTGTTTTCTGTTTGGTGGATTCCTGAGGAGGAAGCAAGGACAAAGATGCCCCATCACTGGGTGGTAGTTATTCTAACCAGACATGACAGCTTTCTGTGCCAGCTTTCATGAGGAGAGTTATATTATGGGACCTAAAAATGCTCCACAAAAAAGCTGTTACTTTGAGAAGTCAACAATGGGACTGTAGATTGTTTAGTGGTGAAGGAGGTGCACATTTTCTCCCAAGAAACCCAAGGCCTGGGCATTGATGCATGGATCTGAACTGGTGAAGAACTAATGAACCACTGTCTGCTTCCCCTTGAGCGGGACTAAGCTTCAACAGCAACACCATACTGCAGGAAAAGTGGCATCCGGTAGACTCAACAGATATAAGGGCTCCCCCTGTGGCTTAGGAGGAATAGCTGCACTACCCTTCCTGGTGCTTAGGGCTGTCTCAGTAGAGCTTCAAAAGAGAAGCACTGTACTTGCTGCTATTAATGAGTGTGGAGCATCCGGTAAGTCATTGTAAAAATGAATGAACTATGTACTTTACCTGGAGTTTATGGAGGTATTCACACTGGTTATATGAACAAAACATGAACTTTAAATTTTGAATTCAAATATAATAGTAGGTGTAAAATAGGTTGCAAGGAGTGGGTAACTTTATTTTAGTTAGGGAGAGTTTAAAAGGCATTATTCTCTATTTGACACACAACCTATTTGAAATTTCACTTCTACTATTAATCGTGTTCTTTCTCATCTTTTCACCTAATATAAAGACAGACAATGACTTTCACCTTGGAGAATAATAATACAAAATTGGCTTTTGCTTGCAATGATTGTAGACTATATTTAGAGAGACTAAACCACCATTTCTTGTTCTCTGGAGATCTGTTGAACAAGAAAGAAGGCCAATATATTTTGACTTTTAACTTTCCTTTTAGAAACAGAATTCTTCTTTCATACTTGTACAAGTGCTTCCTTATGCAATGAAATCTAATAAATCACATGGGTATTTGGGCAGTTCCAAAGGATGCTTTAGAGATAACCCTGGAAAATCTTTCTACAGAAAACAGTGTAATAAAAATGCGGCAAAGGAATGTGGGCAAGATCTTGAAACCACGTAGGTATGTGGAAGTAAAGCAAGGATTTATAAAAGTTATCGACAGTTACAAATGAGTCTCTATACTTAGGAACTAATTATTTTGTCTAGATTTTTCCAAGTAGTTTAATTTATTCCCTGTCCTATCATGCTTGAGCTCTTTAAATGTAATATTTTCATCTCAGGGAAGTTCAAATAGGAAGAGAAGAGAATGAGTAAGCCAATAATGATCCTTGATAAGAATCTCAGTAGTGACTTGGATATATTTTTACATTATGTGCAGCTTCTGATGTGACTCCTTACAAGGTAAATCTTGGGTATGCGTGAAGTCACCCTACCATGCTCTTCTGCCACGAGTGATGTTGATTTTAGCCTTTAGCTGTGCTCTCTTTGACTGTATCTTTACATGGTATAACTGCTAAGGAACAACGGCAATCAGGGTCTAGTACTTTATCCCATGTAAAGTAGAGCTTCCACCCTACATGTGGGAGCTGGGTAGAGGAGGGAAACCACAGACCACTTAGGTATGCTTGCCTAGAATAGATCTGCTACATAGGCTTGGTGGGCATGAGAAATTCTGGCGCCCTGCCAGCCACAAAGAGAAACCAAAGTCCTAGACTAGGAGTTGGCGGTGAGGGAAGCCCATGTTCTTGGCCATACCCCATGGAGTAGATCTTCTATTGCATTTATCAGGGGAGGGGGAAGGGAGCAGGTCATGCCTCAAATGCTGCAGGCTCTCGCTATTTTAATCATGATTTAATAGATATTTTTGAACTCATGTTTCTCTATTTGCTGTATACTCTCAGGATACTTTCCAAAGTTTTTAAATAGTTTTTTTTTTTTTAATAATTGATTTTTTTTCCACTGGGTTCAGAACCCACAGAATTCCAATACGCTGCAGTTCTCCTCTGTAGTCATACTTCCATGCTGAACTTTTGTCTTCATGCTCTTTTACCAGTGACATTTTCTAATTTTTTTTTTGTGTGTGGTACGTGGGCCTCTCACTGTTGTGGCCTCTCCCGTTGTGGAGCACAGGCTCCGGACGCACAGGCTCAGTGGCCATGGCTCATGGGCCCAGCCACTTTGCAGCATGTGGGATCTTCCCGGACCGGGGCATGAACCCGCGTCCCCTGCATCGGCAGGCGGACTCTCAACCACTGCGCCACCAGGGAAGCCCCTCTAATCATTTTTAACTTAGTCTATTATATATAAAACATAAAGAAAAAATTCAAAATTGAGGAATCTTCCTCTAGCTTTTGCCCCCTTTCACTCTTTATCTTTACAAAAAGTTTTAGATAGGAGCCAATTTTATCTCAATTTTCTCAACTTTTAAATACATTAAAATATATCCTTCTCTTCCAATACTTTACTGAAACTATCCTTAAGAAGGGAAATACTATTCTCCCAATTGCAAAATTTTGTGATCCCTTCCTCCTCATATTTGCATGTAAAACATCTATATATATATATATATTTTAATATTCTTTACTGTCTAAATTATTGAACAATTATGGGAAATGGAGTCTACCTTTTTAAACTATTTTCTAATACAGTATTTGATATCAGATATAATGGAGCACATTTGACTAATTGCATGTTTGTCTGCTGTTTCCCAGAATATTCTTTATTTTCCACACCAAGGTCTAAACTTCAGCTACAGTTTAAATTTTAAAGGGTCTCCAAAATGTGGGTATTTTCCTTCAGAAAAGTACATCCTAAATAAACTCATTTCAGCTTCGAACTTATTATAAGTGAACGAATGTACTCTTTAGAGTGAATGATAAACATCATAGAAGACGACATTTTGGACTAAAAATATTTGCTTTGAACAAGATGCAAGATTGCTGTCAAATTACACATATATAGATTAGTGAAGATGGCGGAAGAGTAAGACGCGGAGATCGCCTTCCTTCCCACGGATACACCAGAAATACATCTACACGTGGAACAACTCCTACAGAACACCTACTGAGGGCTGGCAGAAGACCTCAGACCTCCCAAAAGGCAAGAAACTCCCCACATACCTGGACAGGGCAAAAGAAAAAAAGAAAAAACAGAGACAAAAGAATAAGGACGGCACCTGCACCAGTGGGAGGGAGCTGTGAAGGAGGAAAAGTTTCCACACACTAGGAAGCCCCTTCGCGGGCGGAGACTGCGGGAGGTGGAGGGGGGAGCTTCAGGACCTCGGAGGAGTGCACAGCGACGGGTGTGGAGGGCAAAGCGGAGAGATTCCCACACAGAGGATCAGTGCCGATCGGCTCACCATCCCTAGAGCCTTGTCTGCTCACCCGCCGGGGCGGGCGGGGCTGTGAGCTGAGGCTCGGGTTTCCGTTTCAGACGGAGCACAGGGAGAGGACTGGGGTTGGCGGCTTGAACATAGCCTGAAGGGATTAGTACACCACAGCTAGCCAGCCGGGAGGGAGTCCGGGGAAAAGTCTGCACCTGCCGAAGAGGCAAGAGACTTTTTCTTCCCTCTTTGTTTCCTGGTGTGCGAGGAGAGGGGTTTAAGAGCGCTGCTTAAAGGAACTCCAGAGACGGGCGCGAGCCGCGGCTAAAAGCGCGGACCCCAGAGACGGGCGGGAGACGCTAAGGCTGCTGCTGCCGCCACCAACATACAATAGTTTTTCATAACTAATTTATTTTTCTAAAATTAAATTTTTAATCTCATTAGGATTAATTCCTAAATTTTACTTTACATATGGGTTCCAATGAAAAGATAATCTGTTTCATTATCTTAAAATTATATTATTTCATAGTCTAGAGAGTAATAAATTCAATTTTATATCTTAAGAGATCATAAGTCTATTTAGGTACTAACATTACTTCTCTGTGACTTGGACTTTCAGATATTTAAACTCTCATATTCCTTTTCTCTGATTATATAGAATGCATGGAGTATTAATGTATTATTTGAAATGTTAATTATATTCTGACATAGACTAAATACTATTGAAATGATAATGCTTCCTTTAAGAAAAAAATGGAATAGTAAATTTTTTAGGAATCTTGCAAGAGAGAAAAATTCTCAAAATTTTAATATATTGAATATTGAATTTTCAATATTTTTATTTTATTTTTATTCTAGTTTTAATATCTGATAAAAATTTAAAGCCATGTACATGTGGAAAATAAACTGCAGAGACTTTTTTTTGAGTCTGTTTAGACTAGTAATTAAGAGAGGAGGTTTTGAAATCTGATCATCTGCATTCAAATGACAGCCCTCTCAACTGTTGGCTATTTACCTTTGGCCAATTTACTTGATGACTCTCTTCCTGAGACTTGTAATTTTTAAAATAGGAAGACAAGCACCTGTCTTATAGAGTTGCTTTAAAAATTAAGCAATATAAATACTTTAACATGAGTATCCTCAGGGCAATTTAAAACTTAACATACACAAACCCACAACACACATACACATGTGCCGGTATATATAATTTTTAAAAAAATCCAACCATCTTTCAACTTTTCTCAAAAGCATTGGGAATTCTAGACAATAGACTGAGACCTTAGAAAACTCTTCAATATATTGTGTCCCCAGAAAACCTGAACATAGAAAAGGTAGCCAGCGGATGATTTAAATAAGTATATGATCTAAAGCAAACTGTCTTATTTCTTTCAACATTTAATTTTCTTTTTGCTGTTTCTGAAAATCAAGCATTCAGGAGTCCTGCCATCCCATTTTCTGATTAACACATTTATATGCATGATGCATTTCATTTTTAATCTTAAACTTCCTGTTCCTCTTCCCTACTTGTATTCCCTTGAATTATTTTGCCTTCTTCTTTCCAGAGAGAGATAGATAGCTATTTTATCTTTGCTTCTACACCTTATGACTTTCATGTATGCTATACTCACTTTTTTTTTTAGCACATTCTTTTTTAACTCTATTGCTGTTAAGCTTAAAGCACACTCTTTCCTCAAAGGGTGATGAATAGCTGGAGGCTTTGAAGAAGAGGGAAAATTATTTAGTGACATCTTTAACAAATATAGACATTTACCCAAGGTTAAAAAAAATAAAGTGTTATTTGGTGGGGGAAATATCCCTATAATTATTATGCAAATTATTAACTTTCTAACTTATTTGTATGTATTTTCAATCATAAAAATTAATAGTTAAGACCTCCTATACATAGAAGCTTTAGATAAGTACAAATATAAAGCACATACTGTAGTAAATGTAGGCCTTGTCTTCAGTGAACATTTAATTGAAGTATAGGCCCTCTTGTGTTCACTTTGTTAGATGAATATCATTAAATTAGAATTACTAGAGTTCAGCAGTGCAGAACTTAATGGTATATAAAGATTGTATAGAACTATCTATCAGACGAAATCAGCAAGTGCATACTTATTTCTTGAATAACAGAAACTTTATGGCAATGGCACCTCATCTGTTCTGAGATGGTTGCCTTTTAAATTATCTCAACAGAAAATTTTGAGATGGCTGCTGACAGCAACAGCAAAAACCAAACATTTTCCTATTTCTTTGAATTAGAATCTATTTCTCGATCTGCTTTCTGTATGAAATAAAGCTATCAATCCATCAGTTTATCCATATGTATTTTCCCTTTCAACACCAGTGCCAGGCAATAGAATCCAAAGCTTCCTGCCAATGGTTTCTGTAGCAAAATCCTTGTCCACCTGCAGGACTAATCTCCAGCTTTAAATTCAGGATGAGATCTACTTTGGCATTTATTTCCTTCCACTTCTCTTCTGTCAATTTCTATTTTAACAATGTAATGGAAAAATATAACTAATCCCACTATGACAGCATGCTCTGATATCTACTTAGTTTCCATCAGCTTCTTTTAAATCTCATTTTAGAGCAGTCTTATTTAATTTCTGCAAAACGATTCAGTCCCCTGACCGGTGAGAACCCAAAATACCAGAAGGTAATATACAACCTAGCTCAATCAGTGTGCGTGTATTTGTATATATGTGTGACTGGTTTTGTGTATAGCTAGTTATCCATAGAGCAATATGCACATATAAAGATAGGTATACTTCTTTTTCTTTTTTTCTTTTTGAGTACCACTTTTTTTTAAACACCTTTAATGAGTATAATTGCTTTACAATGGTGTGTTACTTTCTGCTTTATAACAAAGTGAATCAGCTTTACATACACATATATCCCCATATCTCCTCCCTCTTCCATCTCCCTCCCACACTCCCTATCCCATCCCTCTAGGTGGTCACAAAGTACCGAGCTGACCTCCTTGTGCTATGTGGCTGCTTCCCACTAGCTATCTATTTTACATTTGGTAGTATATATAAGTCCTTGACACTCTCTCACTTCGTCCCAGCTTACCCTTCCCTCTCCCTGTGTCCTCAAGTCCATTCCCTACATCTGCATCCTTATTCCTGTCATGCCCCTAGGTTCCTCAGAAACATTTTTTTTTTAGATTCCATATATATATATTTTTTAGATTCCATATATATGTGTTAGCATACGGTATTTGTTTTTCTCTTTCTGACTTACTTCACTCTGTATGACAGACTCTAGGTCCAACCACCTCCCTACAAATAACTCAATTTCATTTTTTTTATGGCTGAGTAATAGTCCACTGTATATATGTGCCACATCTTCCTTATCTATTCATCTGTCAATGGACACTTAGGTTACTGCTATGTCCTGCCTACTGTAAATAGAGCTGCAATGAACATTTTGGTACATGACTCTTTTTGAATTATGGTTTTCTCAGGGTATATGCTATATGCCCATTAGTGGGATTGCTGGGTCATATGGTAGTTCTATTTGTAGTTTTTAAAGGAACCTCCATACTGTTCTCCATAGTGGCTGTAATCAATTTACATTCCCACCAATAGTGCAAGGGGGTTGCATTTTCTCCACACCCTCTCCAGCATGTATTGTTTGTAGACTTTTTGATGGTGGCCATTCTGATTGATGTGAGGTGATACCTCATTGTAGTTTTGATTTGCATTTCTCTAATGATTAGTGATGTTGAGCATCTTTTCATGTGTTTTTGGCAATCTCTATGACTTCTTTGAAGAAATGTCTATTTAGGTCTTCTGCCCATTTTTGGACTCTGTTGTTTTCTTTTTGATATTGAGCTGCATGAGCTGTTAATGTATTTTGGAGATTAATCCTTTGTCAGTTGCTTCATTTGCAAATCATTTCTCTCACTCTGAGGATTGCCTTTTCATTTTGTTTATGGTTTTCTTTGCTGTGCAAAAGCTTTGAAGTTTCATTAGATCCCATTTGTTCATTTTTGTTTTTGTTTTGATTTCTCTAGGCAGTGAGCCAAATAAGATCTTGCTGTGATTTATATCACAGAGTGCTCTGCCTATGTTTTCCTCTAAGAGTTTTAAAGTGTCTGGCCTTACATTTAGGTCTTTAATCAATTTTGAGTTTATTTTTGTGTATGGTGTTAGGGAGCATTCTAATTTCTTTCTTTTTCATGTCGTCGTCCAGTTTTCCCAGCACCATTTATTGAAGAGACTGTCTTTTCTCCATTGAATATTCTTGCTTCCTTTATCAAAAATAAGGTGACCATATGTGCGTGGGTTTATCTCTGAGCTTTCTATACTGTTCCATTGATCTATATGTCTGTTTTTGTGCCAGTACCATACTGTACTGATTACTGTAGGTTTGTAGTATAGTCTGAAGTCAGGAAGCCTGGTTTGTCCAGCTCTGTTTCTCTTTCTCAAGATGGCTTTGACTATTTGGGGTCTTTTGAGTTTCCATACAATTTGTGAAATTTTTTGTTCTAGTTCTGTGAAAAATGCCATTGGTACTTTATAGGGATTGCATTGAATCTAACACAAAGATTGCTTTGGGTAGCATAGTCATTTTCACAATGTTGATTCTTCC
The DNA here is from genome assembly GCF_003031525.2 of Neophocaena asiaeorientalis asiaeorientalis. Lineage (NCBI taxonomy): Eukaryota > Metazoa > Chordata > Mammalia > Artiodactyla > Phocoenidae > Neophocaena > Neophocaena asiaeorientalis. Next base: position 2,437,722 of record NW_020172369.1, read on the forward strand.
AATCTAAGAACATGATATATCTCTCCATCTGTTTGTATTATTTTTAATTTCTTTCATCAGTGTCTTATAGTTTTCTGCATACAGGTCTTTGTCTCCTTAGGTAGGTTTATTCCTAGGTATTTTATTCTTTTTGTTGCAATGGTAAATGGGGATGTTTCCTTAATTTCTCTTTAGATTTTTCATCATTAATATATAGGAGTGCAAGAGATTTCTGTGCATTAATTTTTTTATCCTGTTACTTTATCAAATTCATTTATTAGCTCTAATACTTTTCTGGTAGCATCTTTAGGATTATCTACGGAGGGTATCATGTCATCTGCAAACAGTGACAGCTTTACTTCTTTTCCAATTTGATTCCTTATATTTCTTTCTCTTCTCTGATTGCTGTGGCTAAAACGTTCAAAACTATGTTGAATAATAGTGGTGAGAGTGGACAGCCTTGTCTTATTCCTTATCTTAGAGGAAATGGTTTCAGTTTTTCACCATTGAGAATGATGTTGGCTGTGGGTTTGTTATATATGCCCTTTATTGTATGGAGGTAAGTTCCCTCTGTGCCTGCTTGCTGGAGGCTTTTTTTCATAAAAGGGGATTGAATTTAGTCAAATGCTTTTTGTCCATCTATAGAGATGATCATATGGTTTAACTCCTTCAATTTGTTAATGTGGTTTATCACATTGATAGATTAGTGTATATTGAAAAATCCTTGCATTCCTGGGAAAAACCCCACTTGATCATGGTGTATGATCCTTTTAATGTGTTGTTGGATTCTGTTTGCTAGTATTTTGTTGAGGATTTTTGCAGCTATATTTATTCATCAGTGATAAGGCCTCTAGTTTTCTTTCTTTGTGACATCTTTGTCTGGTTTTGGTATCAGGGTGATGGTTGCCTTGTAGAATGAGTTTGGGAGTGTTCCTCCCTCTGCTATATTTAGGAAGAGTTTGAGAAGGACAGATGTTAGCTCTGCTCTAAATGTTTGATAGAATTTACCTGTGAAGCCATCTGGTCCTGGGCTTTTGTTTGTTGGAAGATTTTTAATCACAGTCCCCATTTCAGTGCTTGTGTTTGGTCTGTTTATACTTTCTATTTCTTCCTGATTCACTCTCTGAAGGTTGTGATTTTCTAAGAATTTGTCCATTTCTTCCAGGTTGTATATATTATTGGCATATAATTTCTTGTAGTAATCGCTCGTGATCCTTTGTATTTCTGCAGTGTCAATTGTTACTTCTCCTTTTTCATTTCTAATTCTATTGAGTTGAGTCTTCTCTCTTTTTTCTTGATGAGCCTGGCTACTGGTTTATCAATTTTGTTTATCTTCTTAAAGAACCACCTTTTAGTTTTATTGATCTTTATATTGTTTCCTTCATTTCTTTTTGGTTTATTTCTGATCTCATCATTATGATTTCTTTCCTTCTGTGAACATTTGGGGATTTTTTTGTTCTTCTTTCTCTAATTGCTTTAGGTGTAAGGTTAGATTTTTTTTGTTTTTTTTGTTTCTGATTTTTAGGTTTTTTATTTGAGATGTTTCTTGTTTCAAGAGATAGGATTGTCTTGCTATAAGCTTCCATCTTAGAACTGCTTTTGCTCCATCTGATAGGTTTTGGATGGCTGTGTGTTCATTGTCTTTCATTTCTAGGTATTTTTTTAATTTCCTCTTTAATTTCCTCATTTATCTCTTGTTTATTTAGTAGTGTATTGCTTAGCCTCCATGTGTTTGTATTTTTTACAGATATTTTCCTGGAATTGATATCTAGTCCAATAGCATTGTGGTCAGAAAAGATACTTGATATGATTTCAATTTTTTTTAAATGTAACAAGGCTTTATCTGTGACCCAAGATATGATCTATCCTGGGGAATGTTCCATGAGCACTTGAGAAGAAAGTGTATTTTGATGTTTTTGGATGCACTGTCCTATAAATATCAGTTAAGTCCATCTGGTCTAATGTGTCATTTAAAGCCTGTGTTTCCTTATTTATTTTCATTTTGGATGATCAGTCATTGGTGAAACTGGGGTGTTAAAGTCCCCTACTATGATTATGTTACTGCCGATTTACCCTTTTATGGCTGCTACTATTTTCCTTTGTATTGAGGTGATCTTATGTTTGGTGCATAAATATTTACAATTGTTATATCTCTTTCTTGGATTGATCCCTTGATCATTAGGTAGTGCCCTTCTTTGTCTCTTGTAATAATCTTTATTTTAAAGTCTATTTTTTGTGATATGAGAATTGCTACTCCACTTTTCTTTTGATCTCCATTTGCATGGAATATCTTTTCCAATCTCCTCACTTTCAGTCTGTATGTGTGTCTACATCTGAAGTGGGTCTCTTTTAGACAGCATATATATGGGTCTTGTTTTTGTATCCATTCAGCCAGTCTATGTCTTTTGGTTGGAGCATTTAATCCATTTACATTTAAGGTAGTATCGATATGTATGTTCCTATTACCATTTTCTTAATTGTTTTGGGTTTGTCATAGAAGGTCTTTTCCTTCTATTGTGTTTCCTGCTTAGAGAAGTTCCTTTAGCTTTGTGGTAGGACTGGTTTTGTGATGCTGAATTCTGCTAGCTTTTGCTGGTCTGTAAAATTTTAATTTCTCTGTCATATCTCAATGAGAGGAAAAAAAAACATTCTGTCTCAAGACTGAAGAATCAGATCCTGTTGCACTGTATCCAGGCTACCCAACTGCCGTAAGGTTTTCCAGTTTGTAAGGCAACAACATTTTCATTGGTACAAACATGGCAGAGTAAAAGGACATGCTCTCACTCCGTCTTGCGAGAACACCAGAATCACAACTAGCTGCTAGACAATCATCGATATGAAGACACTGGAACTCACCAAAAAAGCTACCCCACATCCAAAGACAAAGGAGAAACAACAATGAGATCGTAGGAGGGCAGCTATCACAGTAAATCAAATCTGATAACTGTTGGGTGGGTGACTCACAGAATGGAAAACACTTACACCACATAAGTCCAGCCCCTGGATTTAAGGCTCTGAGCCTGATGTCAGGCTTCGCAAACTGAGGGTCTTGTAACAGGAGGAGGAATGCCTAGAGAATCAGACTTTGAAGTCTACTGGGATTTAATTGCAGGACTTCAACAGAACTGGGGGAAACAGACACTCCAAACTTGGAGGGTCCACACAAAGTAGTTTGTGCATTGGGACCCAGGGGAAGGAGCAGTAACCCCAGCAGAGACTGAACCAAACCTACCTGCTATTGTTGGAGGAACTCCTGCAGAGGCGAGGGGTGGCTGTAGCTCACCATGGGGACAAGGACACTGGCAGCAGAAGTTCTGGGAAGTACTCCTTGGTGTGAGCCCTCCAAAAGTCTGCCATTAGCTCCACCAAAGAGCCCAGGTAAGCTTTGGTGTTGGGTTGCCTCAGGCCAAACAACCAACAGGGAGGAAACCCAGCCCCACCCATCAGCAGTCAAGTGGATTCAAGTTTTACCCAGCTCCACCCACCAGAGCAACAGTCAGCTCTACCCACCACAAGTTTCTCCCATCAGGAAACGTGAAAAAGCCTCTTAGATAACCTCATGCACCAGAGGACAGACAGCAGAAACAGGAAGAACTACAGTCCTCTAGCCTGTGGAACAAAAACCACATTCACAGAAAGACAGACAAGATGAAAAGGCAGAGGGCTATGTACCAGATGAAGGAAAAACATAAAACCTTAGAAAAACAACTAAATGAATTGGAGATAAGCAACCCTCCAGAAAAATAATTCAGAATACTGATAGTGAAGATGATCCAGGACCTCAGAAAATGAATGGAGGCAAAGATTGACAAGATGCAAGAAATGTTTAACAAAGACCTAGAAGAATTAAAGAACAAAAAAACAGAGATGAACAATACAATAACTGAAATGAAAACTACACTAGAAGGACTCAATAGCAGAATAACTGAGGCAGAAGATAAGTGACCTGGAAGACAGAATGGTGGAATTCACTGCTGGAGAACAGATTAAAGAAAAAAGAATGAAAAGAAATGAAGACAGCCTAAGAGACCTCTGGGACAACATTAAATACAACAATATTCACATTATACAGGTCCCAGAAGGAGAAGAGAGAGAGAAAAGATCAGAGAAAATATTTGAAGAGATTATAGTCAGAAACTTCCCTAACATGGGAAAGGAAATAGCCACCCAAGTCCAGGAAGCACAGAGAGTCCCATACAGGATAAACCCAAGAAGAAACACGACAAGACACATAGTAATCAAATTGGCCAAAATTAAAGACAGAGAAAAATTATTAAAAGCAGCAAGGGAACAATGAAGAATAATATACAAGGGAACTCCCATAAAGTTAACAGCTGATTTCTCAGCAGAAACTCTACAAGCCAGAAGATAGTGGCATGATATACTTAAAGTGATGAAAGGGAAGAACCTACAACCAAGATTACTCTACCTGGCAAGAATCTCACTCAGATTTGATGGAGAAATCAAAGGTTTTACAGACAAGCAAAAGCTAAAAGAATTCAGCATCACCAAACAAGCTCTACAACAAATGCTAAAGGAACTTCTCTAAGTGGGAAACACAAGAGAAGAAAATGACCTACAAAAACAAACCCAAAACAATTAAGAAAAGGTAATAGGAACACACATATCGATAATTACCTTAAACATGAATGGATTAAATGCTCCAAGCAAAAGACACAGGCTTGATGAATGGATACAAAAACAAGAACCATATATATGCTGTCTACCAGAGGCCAATTTCAGACCTAGGGACACATTCAAACAGAAAGTGAGGGGATGGAAAAATATATTACATGCAAATGGAAATCAAAAGAAAGCTAATGACCATGGGATCAATCCAAGAAGAAGAGAAAACAATTATAAATATATATGCACCCAACATAGGAGCGCCTCAATACATAAGGCAAATGTTAATAGCTATAAAAGAGAAAATTGACAGTAACACAAGAGTGGGGGAATTTAACACCTCACTTACACCAATGGACAGAGCATCCAAAATGGAAATAAATAAGGAAACAGAAGCTTTAAATGACACAATAGACCAGATAGATTTAAATGATATGTATAGGACATTCCATACAAAAACAGCAGATTACACTTTCTTCTGAAGTGCACATGGAACATTCTCCAAGATAGATCACATCTTGGGTCACAAATTAAGCCTCATTAAATTTTAGAAAATTGAAATTGTATCAAGCATCTTTTCTTACCACAATGCTCTGAGATTAGAAATGAATTACAGGGAAAAAAAACCCGTAAAATACACAAACACATGGAGGTTAAACAATACATTACTAAATAACCAAGAGATCACTGAAGAAATCAAACAGGAAATCAAAAAATACCTAGAGACAAATGACAATGAAAATATGGTGATCTAAAACCTATGGGATACAGCAAAAGCAGTTCTAAGAGGGAAGTTTAGAGCTATACAAGCCTACCTCAAGAAACAAGAAAAATCTCAAATAAACAATGTAACCCTACACCTAAAGGAACTAGATATAGAAGAACAACAAAAAACCAAATTTAGTGGAAGGAAATAAATCATAAAACCAGAGCAGAAATAAATGAAATAGAAACAAAGAAAACAATAGCAAGAAACAATAAAACTAAAAGCTGATTCTTTGAGAAGATAAACAAAATTGATAAACCATTAGCTAGACTCATCAAGAAAAAGAGGGAGAGGACTCAAATCAATAAAATTATAAATGAAAAAGGAGAAGTTACAGCAGACACCACAGAAATACAAATAATCCTAAGAGACTACCACAAGCAAATCTATGGCAGTAAAATGGACAACCTGGAAGAAATGGACAAATTCTTAGAAAGGTATAACCTTCCAAGGTTGAACCAGGAAGAAATAGAAAATATGAACAGACCAATAACAAGTAATGAAATTGAAACTGTGATTAAAAATCTTCCAACAAACAAAAGTCCAGGACCAGATGGCTTCACAAGTGAATTCTAGCAAACATTTAGAGAAGAGCTAACACCCATCCTTCTCAAACTCTTCCAAAAACCTTGCAGAGAAAGGAACACTCCCAAACTCATTCGATGAAGCCACCATCACCCTAATACCAAAACCAGACACTACAAAAAGAGAACAGCACAGAGCAATATCACTGATGAATATAGATGAAAAAATCCTCAACAAAATACTAGCAAACAGAAACCAACAACACATTAGAAGGATCATACACTGTGATCAAGTGGGATTTATCCCAGGGATGCAAGGATTCTTCGATGTACACAAATCAATGTGATACACCATATTAGCAAATTGAAGAATAAAATCCACGTGATCATATCAATAGATGTATAAAAACGTTTGACAAAATTCAACACCGATTTATTATAAAAACTCTCCAGAAAGTTGGCATAGATGGAACATACCTCAACATAATAAAGGCCATATGTGCCAAACCCACAGCAAACATCATTCTCAATGGTTAAAAACTGAAAGCATTTCCTCTAAGATCAGGAAGAAGACAAGGATGTCCACTCTCATCACTATTATTCAACATGATTTTGGAAGTCCTAACCATGGCAAACAGAGAAGAAAAAGAAATAAAAGGAATACAAATTGGAAAAGAAGAATAAAACTGTCACTGTTTGTAGATGACATGATACTTTGCATAGAGAATCCTAAAGATGCCATCAGAAAACTACTGGAGCTAATCAATGAATTTGGTAAAGTAGCAGGATACAAAATTAATACACAGAAATCTCTTGCATTCCTATACACTAATGATGAAAAATCTGAAATATAAATTAAGGAAACACTCCAGTTTACCATTGCAACAAAAAGAATAGAACACTTCACAATAAACCTACCTAGGGAGACAAAAGACTTGTATGCAGAAAACTATAAGACACTGATGAAAGAAATTAAAGATGATACCAACAGATGGAGAGATATACCATGTTCTTGGATTGGAAGAATCAATATTGTGAAAATGACTATACTACCCAAAGCAAACTACAGATTCAATGCAATTCCTATCAAATTACCAATGGCATTTTTTACAGAACCAGAACAAAAAATCTTAAAATTTGTATGGAGACACAAAGGCCCCAAATAGCCAAGCAGCCTTGAGGGAAAATAATGGAGCTAGAAGAATCAGATTCCCTGATTTCAGACTATATTATAAAGGTACAGTAATGAAGACAATATGGTACTGGCAGAAAAACAGATACACAGCTCAATGGAGCAAGATAGAAAGCCCAGAGACTGACCCACGCACCTATGGTGAACTAATCTATGACAAAGGAGGCAAGGATATACAATGGAGAAAAGACTGTCTCTTAAATCAGTGGTGCTGGGAAAATTGGACAGCTACATGTAAAAGAAGGAGATTAGGGCTTCCCTGGTGGCACAGTGGTTGAGATTCTGCCTGCCGATGCAGGGGACATGGGTTCGTGCCCGGGTCCAGGAAGATCCCACATGCCACGGAATGACTAGGCCCATGAGCCATGGCCACTGAGCCTGCACATCCAGAGCCTGTGCTCCGCAACAGGAGAGGCCACAAGAGTGAGAGGCCTGCGTACCACAAAAAAAAAAAAAAAGTGAAAACAGCTAAAGTGGGCAAGCATGTAGGAAAACTGACTCTCATACATTGCTGATGAGTATGTAGATCACTAACAATTTTTGTCAGGTTATCTGGCAATAAACAAAAATATTAAAATGTTCACAATCTTTGAGCTCAACATTTTAACTTTTAAAATTTTACCATACTGGAAAAAAAAACACCAGAACTTAAGAATGGAACTATAAGAACGTTTGTTTCAGGATATTTTATTGTGGTTGAAAAGGGAAAAATTCTGATTTTCCATAAATAAATTGTATTCAAATAAATTACAGAGCATCTAGATTTCATATTTTAGAACTGTTAAAACAGAAGATTAGAGAAATGCAAATCAAAATGACAGTGAGGTATCACCTCACACCAGTTAGAATGGGCATCATCAGAAAATCTACCAACAAATGCTGGGGAGGGTGTGGAGAAAAAGGATCCCTCTTGCACTGTTGGTGGTTATGTAAATTGATACAGCCACTATGGAGAACAGTATGGAGGTTCCTTAAAAAATTAAAAATGTAGTTACTGTATGATCCAGCAATCCCACTACTGGGCATATATGCAGAGTAAACCATAATTCAAAAAGACCCATGCACCCCAGTGTTCACTGCAGCACTATTTACAATAGCCAGGTCACGGAAGCAACCTAAATGCCCATTGACAGTTGAATGGATAAAGAAGATGTGGTACATATATACAGTGGAATATTACTCAGCCCTAAGAAGGAACGAAATTGGGACATTTGTAGAGATGTGGATGCATCTAGAGACTGCCATACAGAGCAAAGTAAGTCAGAAGGAGAAAAACAAATATCATATAGTAACGCATATATGTGGAACCTAGAAAAATGGTACAGATGAACCAGTTTGCAGTGTGGAAATTGAAACACAGACATAGAGAACAAACATATGGACAACAACCAGGGAAAGCAGTAGGATGGTGGGGGTGGTGGTTTGATGAATTGTGTGATTAGGGTTGATGTTTATACACTGATGTGTATAAAATTGATGACTAATATGAACCTGCTGTATAAAAAAAAATAAAATTAAAAAAAAATCTCAATGAGATCCTTGCTGGGTAGAGTAATCTTGGTTGTAGGTTTTTCCCTTTATCACTTTAAATGTGTCCTGCCACTCCTTTCTGGCTTGCAGAGTTTCTCCTGAAAGGTCAGCTGTTAACCTTATGGGGATTCCCTTTCATATTATTTGTTGTTTTTCCCTTGCTGCTTCTAATATTCTTTTTTCTTTGTATTTAATTTTTGATAATTTGAATAATATGTGTCTTGGCATGTTTCTCCTTGGATTTATCCTGTATGGGAGTCTCTGTACTTCCTGGACTTGATTGACTACTTCCTTTTCCATATTAGGGAAATTTTCAACTATATTGTCTTCAAATATTTTCTCAGTCCCTTTCTTTTTCTCTTCTTATTCTGAGACCCCTATAATACGAATGTTGTTGCATTTAATGTTGTCCCAGAGGTCTCTAAGACTGTCCTCAATTCTTTTCTTTCTTTTTTCTTTATTTTGCTCTGCAGTAGTTATTTCCACTATTTTATTTTCCAGGTCACCTATCCATTCTCTGACACAGTTATTCTGCTATTGATTCCATCTAGAGAATTTTTAATTTCATTTATTGTGATTTTAATCATTGTTTACTCTTTAGTTCTTCTAGTTCTTTGTTAAATGTTTCTTGTATTTTCTCCATTCTATTTCCATGATTTTGGATCATCTTTATTATCATTACTCTGAATTATTTTTCAGGTAGACTACCTATTTCCCTTCATTTGTTTGGTCTGGCAGATTTTTACCTTGCTATTTCATCTGTGTTTCTCTGTCTTCTCATTTTGCTTAACTTACTGTTTTGGGGGTCTCCTTTTTGCAGGCTGCAAGTTCATAGTTCCCATTGATTTTGGGCTCTGCCCCAGTGGCTAAGTTTGGTTCAGTGGGTTGTGTAGGTTTCCTGGTGGAGGAAACTAGTACCTGTGTTTTGGTGGATGAGCCTGGATCTTGTCTTTCTGGTGGGCAGGACCAAGTCCTGTGGTGTGCTTTGGGGTGTTTGTGACCTTATTATGATTTTAGGCAGCCTCTCTTCTAATGGGTGTGGTTGTGTTTGGCATACGGTGTCCAGCACTGTAGTTTGCTGTTTGTTGAGTGGAGGTGGGTCTTATTGTTGAGATGGAGATCTCTGGGAGAGCTTTTGCCATTTGATATTACATGTAGCTGGGAGGTCTCTGGTGGACCAATGTCCTGAACTCTGCTCTCTCACATCAGAGGCATAGGCCTGACACCCTTCCAGAGCACCAAGACCCTGTTAGCCACATGGCCAGGTATGTGGAGAGTTTCTTGACTTTTTGGAAGTCTGAGGTCTTTTGCCAGCTTTCAGTAGGTGTTCTGTAGGTGTTGTTCCACATGTAGATGTATTTCTGATGTATTTTTGGGGAGGAAGGTGATCTCCACATCTTACTCCTCTGCCATTTGAAGGTCTACCCAGATATACTTCTTTGAATGTAATATTTTCTTCATGGATTAATTTGTGTGTGTCATTATTAAATTATCTTTAGCAATGTTTTCCAAATATGAACCTGAATTACTTGGTAAAATATAGCTGTTTATTTTCAATGTTTTGAAATATTATAAGTTTAAAGTATACTTTGAATCCATTTAATTTTGAATAATGAAATTTGATGTGCTGAAACTGTATTCTTTTAATATTGTAATCACTGTGTGTTAGGCACTGTATCAGTGATTGATGTTTCATAGACAAATAAAATATGTTGCTACAGGCTTCCCTGGTGGCGCTGTGGTCGAGAGTCCGCCTGC
>NW_020172369.1:2448124-2460205 GCF_003031525.2 Neophocaena asiaeorientalis asiaeorientalis
TATATATTGCTCTTCCTGAGGTCTAATAGTAGTAGTTTTCCTCCCTGTGTACATTAAATCACTTGGGGAGCTTTGGAGTCTTATGGGCCCCATCCCAGTGGATGGTGATTGGCTTAATTTTTAAAGCTCTCCAGTTGATTTTAATATGAGTCCACTGTGAGACCCTTGTCTTACATCTAAAAGGGTAGGCTGAAAGTCACAAAAACGGATATTCACCACCATGTAGTAGGAACCTTGAATAGACATGCACAGGAGCTGTGGGAGATGGAGAAGGGTCAGAGAAAGCTACTGGAGTTTATGGGATGTCTGTTAGGGGTGGGGTAGGTTTGAGGAGTGGTACCATGCTGCCTAAGTTGAGTTTTGAACATAGAGCTTATCAAGTAATGGAGAGAAAAGTGGTTAGGAGTATGGAACTTCAAGGGAAGGAAATCAAGAGAGAGGAAACTATCTACAAAAGGATTCATATAACAGCCTGGTGTGTAAGAGCTACTTGCCCTTTGGCATTTTAGAGCTTTCAGGTGTGCATCTGGGAGTGGCAGACATAGAACCAGAGTGGAAGAGATCATGGAGCATCGTTAAACCTTACGTTATTTTATAATACATATTCAAATCCCTATTTAACAAAGAGAAAAATAGGGTAAACTAATAAAGACAAGAAGGCTCTGAGCAAGCACTCAGTTTTGAGAGTTGCACATGGAAAGACCAGTTACATAATCCTAATCTATCCTGGTGGTCATTAAGGAAAGCAATGATGCTACAGACTGAATATAGTCACATGTGGAAATATTGTTTTTGATATATCATAGGAGATATAATGCCTAAGACATGTGTAAAATGAAAAGAAACGCCTTCCTTGCTAATTTGATCTGCTTATTCTAGACATTAAAAGATGTATTACCTTCCCCAGCTAATAAAAAATACTTATTAAAGACATGTAATATTGTAGGCACTCTATATCAATTTTGGTCTGCAAAGTTTAGTCATATATTTTAGCCAAAATAACCTTCACCATTCCAATAAGGTAAATTAAATCATCACTGGTGTTATGGCTAATCTTTAAATTTTTTTTAATGGAAAATGTGCATTTTTGGATCTGAGAGAAAGGTCACACATTTTTAACTTTCTTTCCTTGTGAGATGCCATTAAGATGACATTAATGAAATAAAAATGATTTATATTCACAATGCTGAAGAAAATGGTGATGACAAGAAAAAGAATTCAACATTCTTAAGATATACTAAAAGAGAGCTGAGGAATAGCTACTGATGAAGTCAAAGCTGCATGCTAAGGTAAGTAAGTAGGAGGCTGTAGCCAAGGGTGTGACAAAAGTTCTCTGTGGACCTTAGGTTGGGGAAGGGGGTTGGTGTTTGACAAGCCAAATAAAGAATGAGAATGGAAAGATGGGGGGGGGATGTGGATTAATTACAAATCAATAGGTGAAATGATTGAATAGTCACCTCTTTTCATTCCAGACATTTAACACTACTCACTCATCACTAAAGAAATTGAATGAACTCTCTGAAGAAGAACTAAGATAATTAGAATGGACATGAGAGCCTCAGAACATTCTTATTTTAGAGACCAAAAGCATGAGGTCCCTATCTTCTTGAGAGTAATAATCAATAAGCAATGTAAACTACTTAGAAGCTACACTCTGCTCTTTATTGTCTCATTCTTGGGACTGAAGAGCACCAGGTTTTACATCAAAATTTGTAATATGTAAGAACCCAATGTCCTCAAACATACAAAATGACTTTGGTGTAGCAGTGCTAATTTTGGGATCAAAAGGAAATTTAAAAATATCTAACATTTAAATTTGTAGTATTAGAGAGATTCAGGAAGATATTGTATCTCCACTAAAGAAAAATACAAAACAGGAATGAGATGCAATAACAAAGGAATGATTAGAACACAAGAAAGAAACTTTTAAATGTTTAGTGTGAGTGTAGAATTAAAATGTAATGGAATGGTTGGAAGATAAGGAAAAGGAAATATCCCAGAGATATATAAGACAAAGGAAGTCAGGAAATATTATTTTAAAATTACAAATATAGATAATTAAAGCAGGAGGTTAAATATCCAACTAATAGGTATTTGAGAAAGAGAGAATAGAGGAAACATAAGAAGAAATTATCAAATAGATAATGCAGAGAATTTCCCAGACTGAAGATCACAATACTATACATTAAAAGACCTAGTTAGATTGAAATACCTATTCACTGTATTGGGAAAGTTGGGAACACCAAGGCTAAATAGAAGATTGTGAAATTCCAGAATGAAAAATGCAAAACAAGTCAGAAACAGATCACCTACAAAGAAAGGAGATTAAACTGACTTACTTCACAATTTTGGCAGCAATGGTGGACTTGAGAGGACAGTGAAGAATGCCTCCCAGATTCTTTACTTTTCTACTGATAATTTTGATGCCTAGGAAAATTATCAATCAAGTGTGAATATGGATTGAAAACATTTTTTAGACATTTAAGAAATCATAAGACTTATTTATCATGCATCCTTCTTAGCATGTTATTTTAAGAGGTACTTCAGTAAAATGAGCTAATTAACAAAAATCAAATAGTGGATTTAAACCTGTAAAGCAATGAAGGAAAATCCAGAATGAAACTTGTACACAGGTTTAAATGTTAAGATTGGGGCAAAAAGAAAGATTGCTCTGGGAAGATGATCTGCATAGATTTAGATAGCATAATGGTACAGTTTGAAAATATAGAGTACCTAAAAACAGCAAATTGATTATTTTTCTTAAAGGTAATTAGTAACTACAAGAAACACAGATAAAACCTTCTACTAATTGAACATTCATAGTAGAATTCTCAACATTACCATAGTCAATAATACTTACAATAACATGAAAATACATTCATTTCACATTTTAAAATCAACGTAAAGTCAAAGAGCAGAGAACCTAATTTTACTGGCTTAATGGGATCAGTCTTGACAATATGAAAGTAAAAGTGCACATGAGACAATTGGATAGCAAAAGGAGAAAGACAATTAGAAAGTTATTGATATCCATATCTTAATATTTTAATCTTTAGTGTCAATAATACCATACATATTCTGTGGTGTAAGAAATAAAAGTTATCAGCAACATTTAAATGTACCCAAACTAAGCAATAGAGCATATAAACTTGGTGATGTAGCTATGCTCAGCATTCAAAAATAAAGTGCGTCTGGTTGAACACATCATACAAAAAGGGCAAACTCATTTAATAAGTTGATAAAAGAAAAAATACCAACATAAATGTTATTGAAAAATATGGGTGTAATCACCAAGTCGAAACAGTTACAAGAGGTGAATATGTGGAGGGATGAGACAAGATGGTGTTATATTTGATTTGTAACTATCTTATTTGGGTTTTACACAAATTCTTATAGTACTTTAATAAATACCTACAAGTTAAAAATACAAATTTAGATGTATCTTTGCAGTTATGATATTTATTAAAGAAGCTACGCTCCACTCACAAGCAATTATTTTCTAATGATGACCAGTTGGCAGCCACTATAGGGAATAACTGACAGTCTAACCATTTTGCAATCCCTAAAATCTAATGATCATCATACTCAGTTTATTTGATCCACTCAACATCCTGACTACACCTTACTCATCATATTTATAGCTGTTACTCATTTTCTAAGTACATCATAACTTAACTGCCTTTTATTTGTTGTTTTCACCCGTCTTCTATAAGATGTTAGGATGTGTTGACACTGTTGATGACTCACACTTGAAAATTGTGTGTTCCCTTATATTCTTGACAATATTTTCTCCTCATTCCTCTTATCCCTTTTCACAGTTTCTTTTCAGTCTCTTTAATGGAGTTCTCTTATTCTTTATAATAAATCTCTAGCTTTCTTTCTTTTAATGCACTTCTCTGAGGGTTCACTTCTATAAAAATGACTATGTAATGACTCCTACGTCTATATTTAAAGTCTGACTTCTTATCCAAAGTTATTCTTTAATATATACAATTAATTATACTGTACACCTCTATTTGAATAACTTACTAGCACCTTAAACTCAAACTGTCATGAACTCAAAACTATTCTTCCTCCATCTGTTGCATTCCACCAATCTATTGTTTCTCCTAAAACAGACCTGTCATCTATTAATTTTACCACTGTGTAGAAAAAACAACACTCTCTGTGTGATTACTGAGTGTACCTTCTTCACTGATTATTCTTTAGTCACCAAACCATGTTGATTCTTCCTTGGTAATAACTTCAAAAGAAAGGCTCCTCAGCCCTTTAATCTAATATGAGTATTACTTTAGATGCCATCCCATTATGAAAACTTTTAGTGGCTCCTTATATTTCATTCTTACCCTTCACAAATGATCTGTCCTAGCCAAAGGGGTCTTGAGATTCCCGAAAAATATGAAGATTATATTATCTTCAAGGTTTTACTTTCAAAAAAACTTTTATCTCTTTACTTCACTTGCTTGTATCCTACCCAAACTTCAAATAGAGCTTGATCTCATTCCCTCCATAAAATCTTTACTCACTCTTTCTATACTTTTTTTTTCCACAGGTGAAATATTTTTTTAATGGAAAGGCATTTTATTTTAAATATAGCAGTGTATACCTGTCAATCCCAAATTCCCAATCTATCCCTCCACCCCACACTTCCCTGCTGGTAACCATAAGTTCATTCTCTAAGTCTGTGAGTATGTTTATGTTTTGTAGGTAATTTCATTTGTACCTTTTTGTTTTAGATTCCACATATAATTAATATCATATGATATTTATCTTTCTCTGTCTGACTTACTTCACTTAGTATGATATATCTGAAGAAAACCATGGTTCGAATGGATACATGCACCCCAATGTTCATTGCAGTGATGTTTACAATAGCCAAGACATGGAAGCATCCTAAGTGTCTATCGACAGGTGAATGGATAAAGAAGATGTGGCACATATATGCAATGGAATATTGCATAGCCATTAAAAAGGATGAAATACTGTCATTTACAGCAACATGGATGGACCTGGAGATTATCATAATAAGTGAAGTAAATTGCTCTTCCTATACATGGATATCATTCACTCCTTTGAAACCTATAGAACTTTCTATTCATACCAATTACTTGGCATTAAACCTGTTCTATATGTTAGGTTGTAACTTTTTTGTCTTGCCCACAAAATGCTAAGGATTTCTTAAGAGCAAAATGTATCTTATGTTGATTCAAATTCCCAGCATTTACCAGTGTATCCTATACATATTAGCTTCTCACAATATATTTTTTGATGAGAGAAATAAAAAATACTTAGAGGATACATTTTCCCAAATCTTTTCACATTGCTTACACTTTGAGAGAACTATAGTAAAATACTAACATTTGTAGAAAAATAATTTTATCACAAATTCTATCATGATGTACTAGGATAAAAAATGTTAATATGTATGCATTACGGAGTATTAGAAGCTTAATAGGTGTTAGCTGATTAAGATGTCCTAAAATATTCCTTTAAGAATTACGATGATGGTCATGTCTCAAAGGATTATATTTTTAGGTTAGGAAAACAACACATATTATTCCAGGAGATATCTTTCTAATTTTCCACTGAAAAATAGCTATGCCTTATGAGATGCAAAGATCGGATATTTAACCAAATTTTGCTCAGTATAAATGATGTTAGCTTGGGAACACGTGGGTCAAGTTCAAATGAGGTTTTAAAAAGATGAATCAGAAATAATTAGAAACATTGGGAAAATAAATGGAGGGAGATAGTTATCTGAATATTTCTCATATCAAAATTGCCCATATATCCATGATCAGCTGATCATCAAAGATAAGAAAGATTAGAGTAAGCTGGAAAGACAAGTGATAGATGCATCTTCATATTCTTTTTTTTTTTTTTTATGGTAGGCCGGCCTCTCTCTGCTGTGGCCTCTCCCATTGCGGAGCACAGGCTCCGGACGCGCAGGCTCAGTGGCCATGGCTCACGGGCCCAGCTGCTCCACAGCATGTGGGATCTTCCCGGACCAGGGCACGAAACCGCCCCCCCCGCATCAGCAGGCAGGCCCCCAACGACTGTGCCACCAGGGTAGCCCCATATTCTTTTTTTTTTTTTTTATGGTAGGCCGGCCTCTCTCTGCTGTGGCCTCTCCCATTGCGGAGCACAGGCTCCGGACGCGCAGGCTCAGTGGCCATGGCTCACGGGCCCAGCTGCTCCACAGCATGTGGGATCTTCCCGGACCAGGGCACGAAACCGCACCCCCCGCATCAGCAGGCAGACCCCCAACGACTGTGCCACCAGGGAAGCCCCATATTCTTTTTTTTTTTTTTGGAAAAATATTTATTTATTTTTGGCTGTGTTGGGTCTTCATTGCTGTGTGCAGGCTTTCTCTAGTTGCGGTGAGCCAGGGTTACTCTTCGTTGAGGTGCACAGGCTTCTCATTGTGGTGGCTTCTCTTGTTGTCGAGCACGGGCTCTAGACACACAGGCTTCAGTAGTTGTGGCATGTGGACTCAGTAGTTGTGGCTCGTGGGCTCTAGAGCGCAGGCTCAGTAGTTGTGGCACACAGGCCTAGTTGCTCCACAACATGTGGGATCCTCCCGGACCAAGGCTTGAACCCATGTCTCCTGCATTGTCTCCTCCACTGCACCACCAGGGAAGCATGCATCTTAATATTCTTATCTGTGTTATTCCTGGGGCTGAGTCCTCATTTTCCACTTGGAAGGGATAATTCCCACTCAGAATACTGGGTTTTGATTAGTTCATGCATATATAATTCAGCCTAGTTTAAAATATCCTGCAATTAATAAATGACCCCAGAATCTTAAAGTCTTAAAACAACAAATATTTATTTTTCACTCGTGTTACATACTGTTTACATGCTACCTGTAGTACTGCTGCCCATGTCTTCATTCTAGGTTCTTAGCTGATGGAGCAGTCTCTAAATGGGATAGTGCTTTTATGGTGGTAGAAGGAAAGAAAAGCATGCTAGCACTACATGATGGATTATGAAGATTCTATTTAGAAATGACATATGCCACTTATGCTCACTTCAATGACTAGAGCAAATTCATGATCTACCCTCCACTAAGAAAGAATGGCAAATAATTTGAAGAATAATATCTTCTTCCACAATTTATTCCTGTCATCACATATATTCTTTTACTTTCTTTCTGCATGTGACATACTCTCACCTCTTTCCCAAAAGAGATAAAAGTCATCCGTATCAGCACCAGGCTTAAAGTGCAGAGTCTCACGATGAGCTCTACTTTGGTTCTGGATGTGGAATCTCCTGATCTAGAGATTTATGAACTAAAATAACAAGTCATATCACATAAACACTCAATTTACAGTGTTGGAAAGGGAAAAGATAACTACAATAACTATTCATATTAAAAAAGGGAAGAATGAGCAATGCCTTGCAGTCACCTGTTTGTTCCATATCCATTGAGGTCCTACTGTGGATCAGCTCTATCTGTTTTCACTCTGGGACTTGGGCAGATGGATTAGTCTCTATCTGGGCCATTGTTGAGCTCTGAGAAGAAAAAGTAAAGTGCAGGTAGGAGCCTCAATGACTCTCAAAGCTCTTAGGAACACATTTATAACTGCCAGTCATGTTTTATTGCCCCAGGAAAGTCACTGAGTCAAAACTGACTTCTAGAACTCAGGAACAGGTAGAGCATATTTTGAAAAGTAATACAATCTATCCCGTTAAATTAGCCTAAGGCTATTACAATTTCAAGTGCATAAGGAGAGTTGTATGCATGCATCTGTATTAAATACACAGACTGCAAAAACAGTAAAAATATCTATTATTTCTAAATATGATATAGACTAGCTTACTTTAAGTGGAGAAAAAATATATACACAAATATATATGTATGTATATATCAATTTTCTCTAGGATATTCATCATGAATTTTCTGGCTTTCTTGGTATGTATAATAATGACAAGAATAATATCTTTGCCCAAGATGATGTACCTCCATTAATTGTAATTGCTCTATATTATCTAAATCAAAAATCAGCTTAATGAAGTCCAGCTTCATCTCTCATTTCCTACCTTCCTTTAGTGAGAGACTGACATACATAATACATAATAAAACGTACAAGAATAAAACATTGTTTACCAGTATGAGTTATTTTTATTGTTTAAACAAACCCAAGTTGTTTTTTTTTTTAATGTTGATTTCACTTCAAATGTTGGTGATCATGAAAAGAATAAGCTCGTATTGAAATGGGAGTTTTAAAATGTTCATTGTAGCTCTATTTACAATAGCCTGGAGATGGAAACAACCTAAGTGTCCATCATCAGACGAATGGATAAAGAAGATGTGGCACATGTATACAATGGAACATTACTCAGCCATAAAAAGAAACGAAATTGAGCTATTTGTAATGAGGTGGATAGACCTAGAGTCTATCATACAGAGTGAAGTAAATCAGAAAGAGAAAGACAAATACCGTATGCTAACACATATATATGGAATATAAGAAAAAAAAAATGTCATGAAGAACCTAGGGGTAAGACAGGAATAAAGACACAGACCTACTGGAGAATGGGCTTGAGGATATGGGGAGGGGGAAGGGTAAGCTGTGACAAAGCGAGAGAGAGGCATGTAAATATATACACTACCAAACGTAAGGTAGATAGCTAGTGGGAAGCAGCCTCATAGCACAGAGAGATCAGCTCGGTGCTTTGTGACTGCCTGGAGGGGTGGGATAGGGAGTGTGGGAGGGAGGGAGACACAAGAGGGAAGAGATATGGGAACATATGCATAACTGATTCACTTTGTTATAAAGCAGAAACTAACACACTATTGTAAAGCAATTATACTCTAATAAAGAAGTAAAAAAAAAAAAAAGGTACAAGGAAATAAAAATTTTAAATAAAAATTACTCAACCCCCCTCAAAAAAAATAGAACTTAGGCTTACCAGACCTACTGAATCACAATCTGCATTTTTGCAATCTCCCCAGTGTACTTGTGTACCCATGAATAGTTGAAAGTTACATTTCTACCTCTACATATCTGTTCTGTCTGAGAAATACACACATTTTATCCAATTTGATATAAATAAAACACTCAAAAATGCAAAAAAAAAAAAAGGAAATGAGAGTTTTAAGTGAATTTTTTTGAATTTGATAAGTTCATATGCAGTTACAGAGAAATGCTCTGGATTCTTCTAAACATACTTTTCTGTCACACTCATCAACAATGTATCTGAAAAACAATATAAGAATGATTGTTATTTACTGAGTATCCAAGAGTTCAGATATCATAACGAACCACTATACTAACCAGTAACTGAAATGGCAAGAATCACTCTATGACAGTTCTGCTATCTTATTTGTAGTTTCACATTTTGTCTCTAGTGAAGTATCTACTCAAAGTTAAACTAACATGATTTGGCCTTAATATACAATATATTTCAAATATGTAAACCAGTTTAGGTAACAAGTGTTCTTAGAGTGCAAATGAATTTATAAAATATATTTGGTATAATCGCTACAAATGCTACATAGACCTGGCCTTGGACACTAGTTCTGTATTTCAAGCAGAATGTTATGATTATTAAATCAATATTAGCTAAAGACATTTGTCTGACAATGATAACATGTTTTGAGAAGCATCTAATTTACTTTAAAGATACCTTAAAGATATCAGCTATCATTTACCTTGACGTAGAGTTGCTATTTTGGACCAAAGTGAAGTATAAAAAACATTTTAAAAATACAGAGAGAAAACAGAAACAGACACACAGACTTAGAGAATGAACTTATGGTTACCAGGCAGGCTCTGTTGGGGGAGGGATAGATTGGGAGTTTGGAATTGACATATACACACTGCTATATTTTAAATAGATAATCAACAAGGACCTATTGTATAGCACAGGGAACTCTGCTCAATAATCTGTAATAACCTAAATGGGAAAAGAATTTGAAAAAGAATAGATACAATTATATGTATAACTGGATCACTTTGCTGTACACCTAAAACTAAAACAACATTGTTAATCAGCTATACTCCAATATAAAGTTAAAAAAATGAAAAATACAGAGAATAAAACTCAATAGAGAAATTGTTATAGAATGTGTCATGAAAGGTTCAGGTTATATATTATGGAAATTTGTTGAATTATTGTCATGCCACAGAGGAAGGTACATTATTTTTTTATCCATTATCATAATTTCCTGATTGTATTTATTAAGATTATTTTTCTCTGCAAGTAACAAAGACCTTAAAAATAATGAATTATACAAGATTTATCTTTATGAAGATAATTTATTTAATTTATCTTTCTTTATGAACAAATTTACTTCTATTTATAATAGCCAAATAAAGAATAGTGCAGCTGAAAATTAGTGGGATTCTCAGTTGTTTTAATCACACATGGAACTTTTCATTAAAATTCATTCACCACATTCAAAATCATTAAGCTAGCTCAAAATTTTCTAATTTCCTGAACATAAAGTAATTTATATAGAAATCAACAATAAATGAACTACAAGAAAATGCTTATTTGCTTAGAAATAACAAAAATGAACACTCCTAAATAACTCATGAGTTAAAAATATAGCTGGTATTAGAAAATATTAAAGTAGACAATTGTTAAAATACCACATATTAAATATGGGTGTTGCTTCTAAATTGGTGTTTAGAAGGCAAATGTATAATATTGAATATTCATATTAAAAATAAAGTTGAAAGTTAATGATCTAAGTATTTAATTTAAAGGTTAAGAAAAGGAGCAACGACAGAATGAAAGAGGATAAAATGAATGAAATAAACATAAACTTTAATGAGATTGAAAACAGGCATACTATAGAATGGATACATTAAACCAAAACTTGGTTCTTTGAAACAACTAATAAAAGACACACCACTAGCTCAAATTAATCAAGGAAAATAATAAGTAATAGAATAAAGATACATAAATTGTATAAGGTATAAAAAGGGGAAGAACTATACAACTAAGCATATATATACATGAGTATGAATAATTTATGCCATTAAACTTGAGATTTTAGAAGACATGTCTATGTCCCTAGAAAAAGTAAATTTCAAAAGCCATCTTTAGAAGAAGTAGAAATAGTGAAAAGTTATATAGCAATTAAATAAATTAACTATGAAATTCCAAAGAGTCCCTCAGAGGAACTAAGTTCAGATAGCTTTGTAGATGAGTTTTTCTAAAAGTTTGTATCACAGACATTTTTACTTTACCAATTTCTTCTATGGAATAGAAAAGAGAGAATACATGTCTCTTTATGTGATGCTAGATTTAACTAGATTTTAGATATTAAAATAAGACTTCAGCACAAAAAATGAAATTATAAACAAATCTCAGTGATAAACATAGTTGCAAAATGCCGTAACAATATATTAGCAAAACCAAAGAAAACCAGAATATATAATAATGAAGATTTAGTTATCCCAGAAATTCATGTTTTGTTTAATATTAGAAGATATTTTAATGTAATATGCACATTAAAAGAGTAAAGTATAAAAGTTAAGCAAACACATTAACATATACACAAAAAATTTAAAAGTATCCATTTATAATAAAGAGACTTAGGAAGAGAAAATCATTTTACTAAACATGAAGAAATATAGCAGACAAAAAAAGCACCCTTCAAAGTGACATGGATTTCCTTTAAATACTGAAGATCATAGTGTATTTACCTACACCACATTATTCAACATTGCACTATAAGTCTTAACCACTGCAGTTAGACAAATAAAAAGAAATAATAGATATAAGAAATTCACCAGAAGCAACAAACTGTCACTGTTTAGGACATGTAATTGCTTACATACAAATCTCCCCCGCCTCAATCTAAAGATGTTATTATAATCAGAAATAAAATTTTGTAAGACTGATGAAGAAAAATATGCAGACGTGATAGAAAATAGATTTTATACACCAGCTTGAGATAGCTAGAAAATATATCAACAGATAAAAATGTGTGTGCCTTCATGCCACGGAGCGGCTAGGCCTGTGAGCCATGGCCACTGAGCCTGTGCTTCCGGAGCCTGTGCTCCACAACGGAAGAGGCCAAAACAGTGAGAGGCCCGCCTATCGCAAAAAAAAAAAAAAAAA
>NW_020172369.1:2460239-2475246 GCF_003031525.2 Neophocaena asiaeorientalis asiaeorientalis
AAAAAAAAAAAAAAAAAAAAAATGTGCATATCTTTCATGACAATAAAGCAATAAAACTTCACTAAATGAATAGAAATAGCATCTTCCTGGATAAAGATATACAGTATCTTTAAAAAGAAGAATTTCCTCAGTTGGTCTTTATATTTTACAAACATGTTTAAGATATTTCAAAGTAAAGAAAAAAAAGGAGGATTTGTATGCCAGTTCACCCTGTCCCTGGCTGGGACTGATTGGTCCAGGGGTAAATATTGATAATGCTGAAACAAATAATTGTAAATACATTTTCCTTTGCAAGAAAGAGCAATAAAACCAATATACTAACAGAATAATATACTACAACAAAATAATTTATTCACAGAATGGATGAAAAGTAACAAATATTGGTCCCATGGAAAGTAAGAATAAAATTCATGAAGGTAAAAACAGAATAAATAATAAGTGTTAATAAAAATAAAATACTCATACTATTGATAAAACACTCTGATAAAACATATGCTCTATATTAAGCATTTTTCTATATTTTTTCTACATGAATTTTTTGTCTTATATAGATATTTATCCAGTTTTCAGAAGACAAACAATAAAAACGTATTTGTATGACAAATAAGACCATTTATATGATTATTGAAAATTGTTGAAATTGATTCAATAGAAGTTAAAGCCCATTACTGTTTTAAACAGAAAGAGTTATTAAAGAATTAGGCATTATGCATTATGAACTTAACAAAAAGATTATTTGTAGTAAATGCTCAGCTAACAGCTATAGTAAAGTTGGATAGCATAGCCTGTCTGAAGACAGATTGTCAATCAGCCCACCCCCAAGTTCTACCATATACCAGCTGCATAAACCTTAGCAGGTCTTTGTGTTGCTGCCTCTTCATCAGAAATATATATATGAAAATAGTATCTCCTCTCACAGCTCTTTGAGGATTAAGTAAGTTAATAAAAATGAATGCCTTTAGAACAGCCCTTTGCACATGGTAAGTTCTCAATAAATGTTAGCGTTTAGTATTATTGCAATTAAAGTTGAATTACTAGAATTATTAAAGCTAAAAACAAGAAAGGAAAAATGTTACTATAAATTCCATAATTATCTTATTGCTCACAATACCTTCAGTTTAATGATAGTTTTGTTTTTTAAAACCATAATCACACTAAATGTAGATAACAAATATAAGATTCATCTACATTTTGGAAGTGTGAAAAAAATGTATCTTAGAGTCTAAAAAATATGGTATTTAATATTGGCTTGAAAATTTAGCAAGTCACATGTGAAGCTGGATTGAGAGGAAAGAAGGATACATAATTATTTTTCCAGATTGTATAATTTTATATCTAGATAACCTAAGAAGACTAAAAAAACATGTGAATTAATGAGGGATCATTGAAGCTGAAAATACATATTTGTAAATAAATATATATTTAAAATAATTAACTATTATGCAACTGATAAAACTATTTAAATTGCATTTATTCAATTAATATATACTTTACCAATATTGTTTATCGATATGTATTGTATGATATATATGCATTGTTTAGCATTCATGAAGAATTAGATTTGATTCTATATAACTCATCAAAATCACCACAACTGTTTTGAATCTATAAAAGTTATATTGTTTGATCTTTAAGTATTTGGTGGCATCTTCCTTTTAAGAGCAATAAATATTTCTTTACTAATTATATTTAAAATTATTATATAAAATTATGACTGTAAAGTAACTTACCAGAATAGTAATGAAAGCTGACTTTTTACCATAACAATGTACTGTGCTTTATAATTAAAATACATCTTCAAAATGATGAAAAAAATATTTGTAATTTAATGAAGTCATAACAAAAAACAATTGTATATCAATGACTGGAAAAATAGACAAATATTTAGAAAGTATTTCTGAGTTATAAATATGGCTCTATGTTGAACTCTTATTTTTGTAACTGATATTTTTATTTATTTATTTATTTTATTTATTTATTTATTTATTTTGCAGTACGCGGGCCTCTCACTGTTGTGGTCTCTCCCGTTGCGGAGCACAGGCTCCGGACGCGCAGGCTCAGCAGCCATCGGTCACAGGCCTAGCCGCTCCGCGGCATGTGGGATCTTCCCGGACCGGGCCTGCATTGGCAGGCGGACTCTCAAACACTGTGCCACCAGGGAAGCCCTGTAACTAATATTTTCAGATTTAAGTTTTAACTTCCTTTTATTTGGTTCAGTAGTCACTGGAAATTTATGAAAATTAAAGAAGTTGACAGAATATCAAAAATAGGATGTTTCTTACAGATTTAAATAAAATCAAAAGTAGATAAAGATGAATTCCATATTCTTTTTTTTTTTTTGCGGTATGCAGGCCTCTCACTGCTGGGGCCTCTCCCGCTGCTTAACACAGGCTCCGGACGCGCAGGCTCAGCGGTCATGGCTCACGGGCCCAGCCGCTCCGCGGCATGCGGGATCCCCCCGGACCGGGGCACGAACCCGCGTACCCTGCATCGGCAGGCAGACCCTCAACCACTGCGCCACCAGGGAAGCCCGAATTCCATATTCTTTTTCTGAAGTTACCTCATTCAGTGCAAACACAGAAAGAATAAGGGTGAGATGATTTAGTCAAGAGAAATAAATTCCTAAATAAAAATATAGGATTTTAAAGACTACTTCATCAAATGTATGAACTTGGGAAATTCATCCTAATAACCAATAATTTTCATGCATAACATTAATATGAATTTTCTGGTCTTTCAATATGACACAACTTTGGGCACAGATTCTATACAGTTCTGATTTCTTTTTGGCAGTAACATCACTGTGAATAAAATGTATTAATTTATTTTAACAGTTGTAATGAGGGAAATCTAACTAGTTTGTCCTATTTTGGTGAATTATTTAGAAAGAAAATAAAGATCTATAAGATGTTTTAGACATTTAGTATGTAGTTATATTCGAGAATATTAATATAATAGCTGTATTATAAAATTATTTTAAACAAAATACCCAAAAATATTTATATAGTGTAAAATATTTTGAAAATATTTTCTAAAGGACTTATTTGTTACCTATTAAGTGGATGATTTTTTTCCCTAAATTTTTTAGTGTCGGCATTTTGTGGGAGGTGTGATAGATATGCTTTAATGGGAAGTAATTGCTAAATTATACTAAGTAAATGGTGTAATACAGTAGATGACATAATCAGAGGGTAAAACTGTTAGTGTAGGATTCAGAAGTGTTAAAATTTATTTGCCTTTATTCTCACTCATTGCTTATTCATTCCTCCTCTAAATAAACATTTATGTGTTTGTATCACAGCTTTTCAGCCTTCATCCCTTCTTTTCCTGCTTAACATAACAAATTCCTTTATCTATGAGATATTTTCATTTACACTAAGATGTGACTGATAAAACGAAATCCTACATTAGGATAACTGTTTTTTAATCAAATAACTTACAGTTGGAGATAGAAAATAAATATTTTGAGTATTAAAATTTGTGCCCTTAATTTTCAAAGCTGTTTCAATTCCATCCTGACTATTCATAGCGAATTATCAGTGGATAGAATCCTTGAAATCAGTTCTGGTTGTGAGAAGGTGTCTTCACTTCTTCATCTGCTGCACCCTATCGCCAACCAAAAAAGTAAATAAATGAAGCATCATTGCACCTGTGGTTTGGCACAGTGAACATCCAGGCTTTTAAAGACAAATAATGCTTTAATGTAAAAGTACTTTGTATAATTTTAGGTTAAATTTCAGAGATTTCACACACAATTTATTTACAGCATAATGAGCAGGTATCAACACAGAGTTGTCATTGAATTAATTTATATTTTGATTTAATTTGACATGTTGGGAACCATGTCTCAACACGTGTTACCTTGTAATACGTTAAGCAGTGTCAACGGATCTAAATGTAATTTTATAAAATTAGGAAAAACCTTGACTATGTATGGGAAGTTAAACATTGGCACAATTATCCCATTTTAGGTTCAGTGACAAATTAAACTTGACAAAGTAGAAATGAAATTAACATAATTTGAAATGGAAACATGTTCACTCTAATGGATAATTTCTACATTCACCTGCCATCTTTCTGTTTCAGCAATAATAAGGGGGAAAAACTTAATGAAGTTAGATGAACCTGTAAACTTCAATACAAAGTGAGTTCACTGATGTGATTATGACTTCATCATTTCCTCCATCAGAAGGCCTGATTTTCAAAGATATGTACATTTTTGCTGAGGATTCTTTTTAGATGAGAATCTCACCTAGAGTTTAGCAATGGTATAAAATGCATTACATTTATTTCCTCTTCATTTTCATCTAAAGAAATGTTTCCACTGTGTACAGGACTAAAGTAATATAAACTTCTTGAGTTCTATTTATGTCTCAAGTTGAACCACTTTGTACATAAGGAAATATTTTAAATTAAGCAGGAGATATAATCTTGCTCTATGTTAAATTTTCATATTTAGAAAATAAATGACACTATACTAATAATTTATGGGATTTATAAACCATTCAATTTTCTATGAATGTTATTTATTTTTAGGAACACCCTATTGTATTCCAAAAAGGAAAATCCACATATCAAAATATTTTAAATTGTTTTAATTTTTGAGTGAAACTTTTACTAAAATTGGGACTTAGTCCTTATTCTTTCTATGGTTTCCAAATTATTACCATGACTCTTAAGGTGATAGTTTAAGAGATACTTTAATAATGTTTTTATTAGCTTATTTTCCTTCTAGAAACTTTAGTTTAAATAATGGAAATACCTAAACACAAGATATACCTATCCTACAATTTCTCACTGATTTATACTTTAGCTATTTGTCCATTTACTTTATAAATTTGAATTTTATACTATGCCTACTCTAACATACTTATTAGAAGTCTAAAGCAATATATTTGATTTCTATTTCCTCTTAATATCTAAGAACCAAGGCTCTAATTAATAATTGTGATAATTAGCTCTCTACCAAAATCCATCCTCTTCCTTTTCCATTTTATTCATTTGTAGTATAGTAATGGATATATGGATAAACCGTTTCCCAGCTTTGCTTGCAGTATATGTGGACCAAGTTCTCTCTTGTCTAATTTGAGTAAAACTACTGTGAGTTATTTCCAGGCCAGAGATTTTAAGAGAAATCCTGTGTCTTTGTACTTTCTTTCTCTTTTGTTTTCTGGTTACAAATGACAAAGGGATCTTAAGGGATGAATAGAATGGAAATATAAAATGGTCCAGGTTCTTGAATCAATACATGGAGAGGAGCTACCTTTTATATGAACAAGAAGTCAGCCTCTATTTTCTTCAATCTCTTATTGAAGCTCATAGGAATAGAGGCATACATCAGAGATGTTTTGGATTCAGTTCCAGACAACTGCAATAAATCAAATATTGCAATAAAGTGAAGCACAGGAATTTTTTGTTTTCCCAGTGCATATAAAGGTTATGTTTACACTCTACTGTAGTCTCTTAAGTGTGCAGTAGCATTATGTCTAAAGAAAGCAATGTATATACCATAATTTAAAAATACTTTATTGCTAAAAAGTGTTGAACATCATCTTAGTGAGTCATAATCCTTTTGCTGATGGCAGATCTTGCCTCAATATTGATGGCTGCTGACTGACCAGGGTGGTGGTTGCTCAAGTTTGTGATGGCTGTGACAATTTCTTAAAATAAGATGGCAATGAAGTTTGTTGCAGCAATTGACTCTTCCTTTCACGTACAATTTCTCTGTATCATGTAATGCTGTTTGATAGCGTTTTACCTACAGTAGAATTTCTTAAAAAAGAAGCAACCTCATCTGTTACTTTTATCATGGATTGCAGCAATTCAGTCACATCGTCATGCTCTACTTCTAATTCTATTTCTCTTGCTATTTCCACCATATCAGCAGTTACTTCCTCCTCTGAAGTCTTGAATCCCTCAAAGTTATCCTTGAGGGTTGGAATCAACTTCTTCCGAGCTCCTATTAATGTTGAAGTTTTGACCTCTTCCCATGAATCAAAGATGTTATTAATGGCATCTGGAATGGTGAGTCTTTTCCAAAATGTTTTCAATTTACTCTGCCCAGATCCATCAGGGGAATCACTATCTATGGCAGTTATATTCTTACAAAATTTATTTCTTAAAGAGTAAGACTTGAAAGTTGAAATTACTCCTTGATCCATGGGCTGCAGAATGGATGTTGTGTTAGCAGCCATGAAAAAATTAATATTGTTGTACATCTCCATCTGAACTATTGGGTGATCAGATGCATTGTCAATGAATAGTAATGATTATAAAGGAATTTTTTTATGAGAAGTAGTTCTCAACAGTGGGTTTAAAATACTTGGTAAATCATCTTTTAAACAGATTCACTGTTATCCAGGCTTTGTTGTTCAAGTTATAGAACACAGGCAGAGTTGATTCAGTCTAATTCGTAAGGGCCCTGGGATTTTTGGAATGATAATCAGCATCAGCTTCAACTTAAAGTCACCAGCTGCATTAGCCCCTAACAAGAGAGTCAGCCTGTCCTCTGAAATTTTGAAACCAGGCATTGACTTCTCTCTTGCTATGAAAGTCCTAGATGGCATCTTCTTCCAACAGAAAGCTGCCTTGTCTACATTGAAAATTTGTTGTTTAGTATAATGACCTTCATTAATTATCTTAGCTAGGTATTCTGGATGACTTGCTGCTCTTTCTACATCAGCACTTGCTGCTTCACTTGAACTTTGATTTTATGGAGGAGCTTCTTTCCTTAAACCTCATGAAACAACCTCTGCTAGCTTCAAACTTCTCTTATGCAGCTTCCTCTCCTTTCTCAGCTTTCATAGAATTGAATAGAGTTAGGGTCTTGCTCTGGATTAGGCTTTGGCTAAAGGGAATGTTATGATTGGTTTGGTCTTTTATCTAGACCACCAAAACTTCCTCCATATCAGCAATGAGGCTGTTTTGCTTTCTTATCATTTGTGTGTTCACTAGAGTAGCATTCTTAATTTCTTCAAGAAATTTTTCTTTGCATTCACAACTTGGCTAACTGGTGCAAGAGGCTTAGCTTTCAGCCTGTATTGGCTTTTGACATGCCTTCCTCATTAAGCTTAATCATTTCTAGCTTTTGACTTAATGTGAGAGATGTATGATTCTTTCTTTTACCGAACATTTAGAGGCCATTGTAAGGTTATTAACTGGCCTCATTTCAATATTGTCGTGTCTCATGGAACAGAGAGGCTCAAGGAGAAGGAGAGAGACAGAGGACTGGCCAGTCAATGGAGCAGTCAGAACACACACAACATTTATGGGTTAAGTTTGCAGTCTTCTGTGTGTGGCTCATGGCACCCAAAAACAACTATATTAGTAAAATCAGAGATCATTGATCACAGGTCACCGTAACAAATATAATAATAATTAAAAAGTTTGAAATATTTTGAGAATTAAAGAAATGTGGCTCAGAGACATGAAGTGAGCAAATACTTTTGGAAAAATGATGCTGATAGAGGTGCTCAATGTAGGGTTGCCACAATCTTCTATTTGTAAAAAAGTACAGTATTTGTGAAACACAATAAAGCAAAACACAATAAAACAAAGTATGCCTGTACAGAAATTTATATCGTCGGGGGTTGGGGTGTTGCCATAACAAAATTAAAAGTTGTGATCCTGGTTTAGTTGGTAGTGTAAAAATCTTTTTTTTGAAGTTTAGAAAGCGAGAGAGTTCTGTCAAGCTGTGATAAACATTTGGTAAAACTGTCATATGAGGTAACTTAGAAGGTAGAACAAATATGTGTTGAGCTTTTAGATCTATGGGAAATGGTTGAAAAAACAGAAGACCAGTATCTGTTGACTACGACTTACATCTTTTGGCAAGATACTACAGGAGATGAGGTTATGTGGGAATTAGATTTGTAAAGAGAGGGAAGAAAAGAGAGAATCCAAAAGATGGGGAGAGGTTTGAAAAAATTTAAGCTCATTATTTCAGGTAGCTTCAGGGTATAGCTACTATTAAGTTTAGAGAGAGAACTGGCAGCAAATCAGGTTAAAAGAAATAAAAATACAGTGGGACTAATAATGATGTCTAACAAAGAAATTTGGTTGTGCCACCAGCACACAGAATATGCTGGAAACAAAGCATATCAGAGAACTACCAAGTTTTTCTTTTGTTGTTGTTTTGTTTTTTTACAGTAATCATCACAATTTATTTTTCTTGTTACATGTCTGAGAAAACTACCAAGATTTTGAGGGAATTTTATTGGCACGTAAACTGTGAGCTTTGCCTAAAAAGCCTGCAACTGTTCAGACCTTAAAACTGTCCTCATGCTACCAAACTTCCACAAGAAGAAGGGCATTGTGAAAGCAGTTGAACTTTACAGTAAGACATATTCCCACATGCTCATTTCAGATATGGCCACAGGGTATCACAAACAAGGAAAAACCTTGAGAGGACAAAGTTGGGAGTCAAAGAGCATTAACAAAAGATCAGAAAGATAAGAAGGGTTAGGTCATATAGGGCCTTATATTCCACTTTAAATGACTTGGCTGTTTTGGAAAAGTGTAGATTTACAGGATTTTGAGCTGAGCAGTGAAAAGATGTCAATTAAAATGCTACTTCTTTTAGAGGGGTTACTCTGGCTGGCGAGTTGAGAATAGGCTATAGGAGGCAACCTAGAAATAGTGAGGTGGTTTAAGAAGTTATTGAAATAAACTAGAAGAGACATGGACCAAGTTGAGGTGAGCAAAATTGGTGAGAATTTCTGGGGTTCTGCATATTTTTCAGGTAGAATCAAGCAGACATTCTCTTGCATTGTATGTGGGTTGTGAAAATGAACAAAGTTAGGGATTATGTTTTTCAGCCTGAGCAATTGGAAGGATGGAGTTGTCAACAGCTGAGTTGGGGAAAGCATTATAAAGAGCAGGTTTAAGGAGAGAGAACATCAGTTAAGTTTTGGACAAGTGAAGTTTGAGATATATATTACATATCCAAGTGAAGAGGTTGAGTGTGCAGTTAGATAAAAAATGGCTGGAATTCTTGAGAGAGGTCTGAGTTGGATGCTTTGGGGAGTAGACAGCATATATTACACATTAAACCACACACCTAGATGATATCACCAAAGGACTGATGATTATAGATGAGGAAGATGATAGATTAAGAGGTTGAGTCCTGGATAATTCTAACATTAAGAGGTCAAAGAGAAGAGAACGGTTAAGGAGACTGAAAAAGAACAGACAATGTTATAAGAATACATTCAAGAGAGTATTGAATCCTAAAAGCCAGGTGAAGAAAGTTCATTAGGGAGAAGGGATATGTCATTGATGCCAGGAGCTGCTGAAAGGCCAAGTAAAATAATGTCTAGGATAGTTTTTTTCAGTAGATGCATCCATGTGGCTACATTCTTTCCAAGAGAAGATGAGCAGAAATCATGTGAGTTATTTCCAGGCTTTTAAGAGAATACCCATGTTCCAACCACATCCTTATTTTTCTTAAGTATGAGGCAAAAGATGAGAAGGTTCTAGAACAGTCTGATTCTCCCCAAATGGAATTCTGAAGCCTGGGTCACTGAATCAGTATATGGAAGAGAGGCGCAAACAACCTACAATAACTGCCCTAAACTGTTATGTGAGCAAATAACAAAAAAAATATTGTTTTTAGTGATTATAGAGTCAGAGTCTCTTATTAGAGTTTTTGGCCAACCTTAACTAATGCAGTAAGTTATCCTGACCCTCTGTCTCAATTTCTGCACCCATAAAGAATAGTATGATCTTCACTATTCAGTAAGATGCTTATCTACTGATATGTTTATAAACATTTAAAATTTTTAAATAAGAAAATCAATGTGTATTCTATTTTAAATCAGATTAATACTCTGAGATCAATATACTACTTATTAGGAACACTAAGATTCTATTAAATGATACTACACTGCTTAATGATTAAAAAAAAGGAGTAAATTCAACTTATGGGGGTGGTTTAAAAAAACCATAATGATCTCAGCTCTGAGGGGCTTTCTTTTACTTTCTCCTTTATTTTGCTTCCAGTGTGCCTTTTCTCTACTTTTTATTTTATTTCATTTCCTTTGCTTGTCTCCCATATCATCTCTTTCCTCTCTTTTATTTTTTCTCACTCTTTCATTTATTTCCTCTCTTTTCCCCATTCTTTCTCTGTGTTCCCATCACTTCAATTTGTTTCCCTGCTATATTGTTCCCCTTTGTTTTGGTGCATAAGCAACCAAGAGAATCATCATAGGTTCATGACAGAAATTCAGGTAGAATATAAATTAGATATTTTTTTGGGGGGTCGGGTATGGCCTAGGACAAAGACAGTAGAGACAATTAACCAAAGCAGCAGCTACCTATGCATGCTATTTTTAGAATTCCCATGGAATGAAGAGCCTCTTGTGCTTTAGAATACATTCCTTTCTTATTTTGTTTGAGTATTCATTCTGAAATCTGATAAATATATCTTACCAAAAGGTCCAGTGCTTTCTCTTACAAACATGTAGAAAAATTGAGAAAAGAAAAATTATGTGTTGATGTAGATATTATTTGTTTTGCAATGTCTCCCAGACTATCTGTGTCCTGAAAAGAGTAAGATTATAAAAAATCACTCTCACATCCTGGAAGAAAAAATTAGTTGTCTTAGCTGTAATATTTAGACTATTTTGCCATGTGCTACTTCTGGTTTTTACTCCACCTGTGCATCTTTATTCCACACTCTTCTGCAGTAATGTTTCATCATCCAACAAAGAAATGCTTATTTGTTCACTTCAACCAGTATTTGTACAGAACTTACTATGGGCCACTTTGCTGAGTCTAGGAATACCACGTAAGAGTACTTGAATTCAGCTCAAAAGAAGTTGTACATACATAAAGACATAATTAGAAAATATAGTGGGTACATAATTTTGGAATACAGAGAAGTTATTAAGGAAGGGGTTTTAAGCTTGCATACGATGGAGTTGATCTGTTGCTATAATATTTGCACCCCTAATCACTCCCAAAACACCTCTTGGTGTTCTAGTGACTTGCTGACAACACTCCAAATCTCCAAAGGTAAAATATTTTCTACAGCATCTCAATTCTACACACCCTTAAATTCCTTCAGTCTTTGAAGCTCACTTCTTCTCCATAGTAAGAAGTAAAAACTTGCTCTAAAAGGATTTTCTGGCTCTCTTTGGATTTTTTTTACAAACTTTGTTAGTCATGTGGCAAGATGGCAAGCTTCTTGTTTCTCTTATAAGGATAAAGGTTCATATAGCTCTCTCTTTTCCTATTTCTTCTTTGAACCTGTTTCATTGTCCAAATTATTTAGGCAAATATTAAAAACACAGTCCACTCTAGTTTACTAATAGAAGCCATGACTGATTCAACTGTCATATTAAAGGAAATAATGTGGTACAGTTTGGTCTTATTCTTTGATTAATCAAAATAAATATGCTTAATTATCTCTCAGATTAATATTTAAAGAGAAGCTTCTGTCCTTTGATCTCTTGGTTCTTGCTTTCTTTTGATATCTCCCTTCCTTCTCCTCTTCTCTCCTTCCCTCCCTTCCTTCCTTCCTTCCTTCCTTCCTTCCTTCCTTCCTTCCTTCCTTCCTTCCTTCCTTCCTTCCTTCCCCCTCTTCATTTTATAATGGTAAGTATACAACATAAATTAAATGCAGAATTGAAAAAGCCAAAATAGTTTCATTGGGAATCTATCTGAAGAAGGGCTAAGATTCACAATTTCAATGTGAGAATCTAGGTGACAGAAGTGTATAGAATATGCTGAGGGACCACAAGGAAGGAAGCTTATGATTTTGCATGGAGTATTCAGAAGGAGCTTTGTGTAAAAGAGGTGATTTTCTTTAGTTGGATATTCTAGAATGAATATGAGCTTACCAGATACCAAATGGAAACACTGGGGAAGAGGTTAGCAACCCAAAAATGTTTATGAGAGAATAAAGACAAAAACACACTGTAAACTTAAAGTGTAAGAACTCTCTTTTTGTGCAATCTTTTCATCCTCAACACTTAATAAAGTGAGAGTTTTTTAATGGAGAAAAAACAAATTATCCATCTATCATCTATCTATCTATCTATCCATCTATCATCTATCTAATCATCTTTCTACCTATCCAAACTCTATTAGTCTTATATCTGGGTGGAATTTCATCTTAAGTGACTAAAAATATAGCAATTCTATCTTCAACTATTAACAGAAGTTTCTTTCCTCTTGAGAACCACAGTATGCTGTACCTTTCCTCATGATTCTGACAGTTGCAATAGCTTTTCATCTACACTTCTCTCAAATGTAGCATGAATATGGCTCAGAACAAAAAGCCAGAGGAATTGCTAATTGGATTTCTAAAACTTATATTTGAGAATATAGATTTGAAGTACCAAACAGTTTGATTAACAAAAGCTGGGCTTTTTGAGTGAGTATAGGATTCAGAGCCAAAAAACTCAGTATAAAGTTGATCCAAAAAGAATAAAATTGGACAGAATAAAGGATAATACAAAAGGTAGTTTTTATGCTACAGAAAGAGGAACTTAAGCCTCTTTCCGGTCCTGGGATTAAAAAAAAAAAAAAAAAACTTGAAGAGAAATGGAGAAGACAGCTTATATGTATGAGTGGGGTTAGAAATGTTATCATAGTTGCGTAAGAAAAATAAAAATCCCTTGAAATGTCGTGCCTTCTTCAAAGTCATAGCCCAGGAAGATGGCATGGTATGTAGAGCAGCCCTGATTGCATCATGGAGCTGGAACTGTAGGGTAGCCAAAGTGCAGAGAAAGAGGGGCTTGAATGCACTCAACATTCCTGGACTTTAAGCTGAGTATGTGGAGAGCTGTCCCAAATTTTCAAGCTCCTGAGAGAGAAAATAAAGTGATTAGGAGTGGAGGAGGTACCAGAAAGCCCTCAGGTGGACATCACAGCATACATAAAGTGATCATTTATACCTTCATGACTGAAACCCATGGGAGGTCATAGCAAGTGTACGCAGAGAGCATACAAAGATTTTGTTGGTGGTTTACAGCACAGTGTGGCCATAAGATAATGCCTCTTCACCACTGCCAGGGAAAATCACAGACCTCTTCCATTTACCCCACCCTGGGAAGTTAGATAAGTACAAGAGGTGAGGAAAAGGGAAAAGTGATTGAGATGTCTGACTTGACCAGTTACCCAGAAGAAATAGTTTAAGTCAGAAAAATGTTGATATAATCAGTGGGAATTGAGACTCATGGGGTAAATTAATAGAGAAATAGTACATTTTTCTACATCCAAATTTTGTGGCTATGGTGATTTTTAACATTAGCAAAAACAGCAATTTAGTGAATGCTTATGACATGCCACAATGTTTTTTACAGCTTTATTGAGATATAATTGACATATAAAATTGTAAGATATTTAAAGTATACAGTGTGATGATTTGATACATACATATATATATATATATGTGTATATGTTATGAAAGGATTCTTACCATCGAGTTGATTAATACATCCATCAACTCACATATTTATCTTTTCTGTTTTTGGTGAGACAACTTAAGTTCTACTCTCTTAGCAAATTCCAACTATGCAATTAAGTATTATCAACTATAGACACCATGTTACACATTAAATCCGAAACCTTATTCATTTTATAATAGAAAGTTTGCACCCTTTTACCTCTCCCTATTTACCCCCACCAGCCCCTGGCAAGCACCATTATACTGTCTGTTTCACATATAAGCAATACCATGCAGTATTTATTTGTCTTTCTCTGTCTGGGATAGTTCACTGGATAGTTCATAATGCTCTCCAGGCTCTTCTTTGTTGCCACAAATGGAAGAATTTTCTTTGTTTTTGGCTCAGTCGTATTACATTGTATGAGTATATGTTTACATACATATATACATATGTATCACATTTTCTTTATCCATTCATCTGTCAACCTACACATAGGTTGTTTCTATACCTTGGCTATTGTAACTAATGTTGCAATGAACAGGGGAGTACATATCATTTCAAGATAGTGATTTTGGATTTTTTGGCTATATACCCAGAACTGGGATTGTTGGATCATATGATAGTTCTATATTTAATTTCTTGAGTAATCTCTATGTGTTTTCCACAGTAGCTGGACCAGTTTACATTACCACCAACAGTGTGTAAAGGTTTCCTTTTCTCCACATCCTTGCCAAAACCTTCTATTTCTTGTCTTTTTGATAATAGACATCCTAACAGGTGAGAGGTAATATCTCATTTCCCTGATGATTAGTTGTGTTGAGCAAATTTTCATGTACGTTTTGGCCATTTGTATGTCTTTTTTCAAAAAATGTATATTTGAGTCCTTTGGCCATTTTAAAGTTTATTTGCTTTTTACTATTGCATTGTATGAGTTCCTTGGATATTTTGGGTATTAACACTTAGATATATGGTTTGCAATTTTTTCCCCCATTCAATAGGTTGCCTCTTCATTTTGTTTATAGTTTGCTGTGCAGAAGCTTTTTAGTTTGATGTAGTCTCTCTTGCTTATATTTGCTTTTTTTTTGCCTTTGCATTTGGTGTCAAATTAAAAAAAAAAATCTTTGCCAAGCTCTATTTACAATAGCCAGGACATGGAAGCAACCTAAGTGCCCATCGACAGATGAATGGATAAAGAAGATGTGGCACATACATACAATGGAATATTACTCAGCCATAAAAAGAAACAAAATTGAGTTATTTCTGGTGAGGTGGATGGACCTAGAGTCTGTCATACAGAGTGAAGTAAATCATAAAGAGAAAAACAAATACCATATGCTAACACATATATATGAAATCTAAAAAAATAAAATGTTTATGAAGAACCTAGGGGCAGGACAGGAATAAAGACATAGACTTTATCGAGAATGTACTTGAGGACATGGGGAGGGGGAAGGGTAAGCTGGGACGAAGTGAGAGTATGGCACAAACTTATATACACTACCAAATGTAAAATAGATAGCTAGTGGGAAGCAGACACATAGCACAGAAATATCAGCTCCGTGCTTTGTGACTACCTAGAGGGGTGGGATAGGGAGGGTGGGATAGGGAGGGTGGGA
>NW_020172369.1:2475329-2476355 GCF_003031525.2 Neophocaena asiaeorientalis asiaeorientalis
AACTCACATATTTATCTTTTCTGTTTTTGGTGAGACAACTTAAGTTCTACTCTCTTAGCAAATTCCAACTATGCAATTAAGTATTATCAACTATAGACACCATGTTACACATTAAATCCGAAACCTTATTCATTTTATAATAGAAAGTTTGCACCCTTTTACCTCTCCCTATTTACCCCCACCAGCCCCTGGCAAGCACCATTATACTGTCTGTTTCACATATAAGCAATACCATGCAGTATTTATTTGTCTTTCTCTGTCTGGGATAGTTCACTGGATAGTTCATAATGCTCTCCAGGCTCTTCTTTGTTGCCACAAATGGAAGAATTTTCTTTGTTTTTGGCTCAGTCGTATTACATTGTATGAGTATATGTTTACATACATATATACATATGTATCACATTTTCTTTATCCATTCATCTGTCAACCTACACATAGGTTGTTTCTATACCTTGGCTATTGTAACTAATGTTGCAATGAACAGGGGAGTACATATCATTTCAAGATAGTGATTTTGGATTTTTTGGCTATATACCCAGAACTGGGATTGTTGGATCATATGATAGTTCTATATTTAATTTCTTGAGTAATCTCTATGTGTTTTCCACAGTAGCTGGACCAGTTTACATTACCACCAACAGTGTGTAAAGGTTTCCTTTTCTCCACATCCTTGCCAAAACCTTCTATTTCTTGTCTTTTTGATAATAGACATCCTAACAGGTGAGAGGTAATATCTCATTTCCCTGATGATTAGTTGTGTTGAGCAAATTTTCATGTACGTTTTGGCCATTTGTATGTCTTTTTTCAAAAAATGTATATTTGAGTCCTTTGGCCATTTTAAAGTTTATTTGCTTTTTACTATTGCATTGTATGAGTTCCTTGGATATTTTGGGTATTAACACTTAGATATATGGTTTGCAATTTTTTCCCCCATTCAATAGGTTGCCTCTTCATTTTGTTTATAGTTTGCTGTGCAGAAGCTTTTTAGTTTGATGTAGTCTCTCTTGCTTATATTTGCTTTTTTTT
>NW_020172369.1:2476419-2490846 GCF_003031525.2 Neophocaena asiaeorientalis asiaeorientalis
AGGGAGACACAAGGGAGAAGAGATATGGGATTATATGTATATGTATAGCTGATTCACTTTGTTATAAAGCAGAAACTAACACACCATTGTAAAGCAATTATACTGCAATAAAGATGTTAAGAAATAAATATTGCCAAGACCTATGTTGATGAGTTTAATACAGAGTGAAGTAAATCATAAAGAGAAAAACAAATACCATATGCTAACACATATATATGAAATCTAAAAAAATAAAATGTTTATGAAGAACCTAGGGGCAGGACAGGAATAAAGACATAGACTTTATCGAGAATGTACTTGAGGACATGGGGAGGGGGAAGGGTAAGCTGGGACGAAGTGAGAGTATGGCACAAACTTATATACACTACCAAATGTAAAATAGATAGCTAGTGGGAAGCAGACACATAGCACAGAAATATCAGCTCCGTGCTTTGTGACTACCTAGAGGGGTGGGATAGG
This sequence comes from Neophocaena asiaeorientalis asiaeorientalis, assembly GCF_003031525.2. NCBI lineage: Eukaryota > Metazoa > Chordata > Mammalia > Artiodactyla > Phocoenidae > Neophocaena > Neophocaena asiaeorientalis. Next base: position 2,476,879 of record NW_020172369.1, read on the forward strand.
GAGGGTGGGATAGGGAGGGTGGGAGGGAGACACAAGGGAGAAGAGATATGGGATTATATGTATATGTATAGCTGATTCACTTTGTTATAAAGCAGAAACTAACACACCATTGTAAAGCAATTATACTGCAATAAAGATGTTAAGAAATAAATATTGCCAAGACCTATGTTGATGAGTTTATTCTGTACTTTTTTAATTTTAAATTTTTATTTCAAAAATTTTTATTGAAGTATAGTTGATGTACAATAACATGTAAATAACAGGTGTATAAAATAGTGATTCACAATTTTTTAAGATTATACTCAATTTAGAGTTATTATAAAATACTGCCTATATTCCCCATGATGTACAATATATCCATGTAGTTTATTTTATACATAATGGTTGGTACCACTTAATCCCTTAACCCTAGCTTACTCTTCCCCCTTCCCTCTCCTCACTGCCAACCACTAGTTTGGTCTCTATACCTGTGTGTCTGTTTCTTTTTCATTATATTTACTGGTTTGTTGTATTCTTTATCATATTTACATGATATTGTATTTGTCTTTCTCTGTCTGACTTATTTCACTTAGCATAACACCCTGAAAGTCCACCCATATTGCTGCAAATGGCAAATCTCATTGTTTTTATGGCTGTGAAGTATTACATTGTATATGTGTATGTATTAATATATATATTATATATTACATGTATAATATGTATTACATTAATATATACACATTATATATATATATATTCTATATTACATGTAATATATATATTACATCTTCTTTATCTATTCATCCGTTGGACACCTAACTTGCTTCCATATCTCGGCATTTGTAAATAATGCTGCTATGAACACTGGGGTGCATGTATCTTTTTGAAATAGTGTTTATGTTTTTTTCAGATATATACTCAGGAGTGGAATTGCTGGGTCACATGGTCATTCTAATTTTAGTTTTTTGAGAAACATCCATAGTTTTCCTCAGTGGTTGCACCAATTTACATTCTCACTAATGATGTATGAGGGTTACCTTTTCTCTACATCCTGGCCAATGTTTGTTATTTGTGCTTTTTTGATGAGAGCTCTCTGACAGTGTGAGGTGATACACATTGTGGTTTTGATTTGCATTTTGCTGATGATCAGTGATATTGAGCATCATTTTTTTTTTAGTTTAAATCACTTCTTTAAAAAAATTAACATCTTTATTGGAGTATAATTTCTTTACAATGTTGTGTTAGTTTCTGTTGTATAACAAAGTGAATCAGCTATATGTATACATATATCTCCATATCCCCTCCCTCTTGCATCTCCCTCTCACCCTCTCTATCCCATCTCTCTATGTGGTCACAAAACCCTGAGCTGATCTCCCTGTGCTATGTGGCTGTTTCCCACTAGCAAAACACTAGGTGTTAGCTCTTCTCTAAACGTTTGATAGAATTCACCTGTGAAGTCATCTGGTCCTGGGCTTTTGTTTGTTGGAAGATTTTTAATCACAGTTTCAATTTCAGTGCTTGTGATTGGTCTGTTCACATGTTCTATTTCTTCCTGGTTCAGTGTCGGAAGGTTGTACTTTTCTAAGAATTTGTCTATTTCTTCCAGGTTGTCCATTTTATTCGCTTTTAGTTGTTTGTAGTATCCTCTCATGATCCTTTGTATTTCTTCAGTGTCAGTTGTTACTTCCCCTTTTTCATTTCTAATTCTGTTGATTTGATTCTTCTCCCTTTTTTTCTTGATGAGTCTGGCTAATGGTTTATCATTTTTGTTTATCTTCTTGAAGACCAGCTTTCAGTTTTATTGATCTTTGCTATTGTTTCCTTCATTTCTTTTTCATTTATTCCTGATCTGAGATTTATGATTTCTTTCCTTCTTCTAACTTTGGAGATTTTTTTGTTCTTCTTTCTCTAATTGCTTTAGGTGTAAAGTTAGGTTGTTTATTTGAGGTTTTCCTTGTTTCTTGAGATAGGATTTTATTGCTATAAACTTCCCTCTTAGAACTACTTTTGCTGCATCTCATAGGTTTTGGGTCATCGTGTTTTCATTGTCTTTTGTCTCTAGGTATTTTTTGATTTTCTCTTTGATTTCTTCAGTGATCTCTTGGTTATTTAGTAGCATATTGTTTAGCCTCCATGTGTTTGTATTTTTTACAGTTTTTTCCTGTAATTTATATCTAGTCTCATAGTGTTGTGGTTGGAAAAGATAACTGATATGATTTCAATTTTCTTAAATTTACCAAGACTTGATTTGTGACCCAATATATGATATATCCTGGAGAATGTTCCATAAGCATGTGAGAAGAAAGTGTTTTCTGTTGTTTTTGGATGAAATGTCTTATATATATCAATTAAGTCCATCTGTTCTAATATGTCATTTAAAGCTTGCATTTCCTTATTTATATTTATTTTGGATGATCTGTCCATTGGCGGAAGTGGGGTGTTAAAGTGCCCTATTGTTATAATGTTACTGTTGATTTACTGTTTTATGGCTATTAGCATTTACCTTATGCATTGAGGTGCTCCTATGTTGTGTAAATATATATTAACAATTGTTATATCTTCTTCTTGGATTGATCCTTTGATCATTATGTACTGTCCTTCTTTGTCTCTTGTAATAGTCTTTATTTTACAGTCTATTTTGTCTGATATGAGAGTTGTTACCCCAGCTTTCTTTTGATTTCCATTTGCATGGAATATCTTCTTCCATCCCCTCATTTTCATTTTGTATGTGTCCTTAGGTCTGAAGTGGGTATCTTGTAGACAGCATATATACGGGTCTTGTTTTTGTATCCATTCAGCCAGTCTGTGTCTTTTGTTTGGGGCATTTAATCCATTTACATTTAAGGTAATTATCAATATGTATGTTCCTATTACCATTTTCTTAATTGTTTTGGGTTTGTTTTTGTGGTCTTTTCCTTCTTTTGTTTTTCTTGCCAAGAGAAGTTCCTTTAGCATTTGTTGTAAAGCTCATTTGGTGGATGCTGAATTCTCTTAACTTTTGCTTGTCTGTCAAGGTTTTAATTTCTCCATTAAATCTGAATGAGATTCTTGCTTGGTCGAGTAATCTTGGTTGTAGATTTTTCCCTTTCCTCACTTCACATATATGCTGTCACTTCCTTCTGGCTTGCAGAGTTTCTGCTGCAAGATCAGCCATTAAACTTATGAGGATTCCCTTTTATATTATTTGTTGCTTTTCCCTTGATGCTTTTAATATTTTTTTCTTTGTAGTTATTTTTTATAGTTTGATTAATATGTGTCTTCATGTGTTTCTCCTTGGATTTATCCTCTGTGGGACTTTGCACTTCCTGGATTTGATTGACCATTTCTTTTCCCATGTCAGGGAAGTTTTCAACTATAATCTCTTCAAACATTTTCTCAGTCCATTTCTTTATCTCTTCTTCTTCTGGGATCCCTATAATTCAAATGTTGTTGTATTTAATGTTGTCCCAGAGGTCTCTGAGACTGTCCTCAATTCTTTTCATTCTTTTTTTCTTTATTCTGCTCTGCGAGTTATTTCCACCATTTTATCTTCCAGGTCACTTACCCATTCTTGTGTTTCAGTTATTCTGCTATTGATTCCTTCTAGATAATTTTTAATTTCATTTATTGTGCTGTTCATCATTTTTTTTTTTTTTGCTATTTAGTTATTTTAGTTCCTTGTGAAGCATTTCTTGTATTTTCTCCATTCTCTTTCCAAGATTTTGGATCATCTTTACTATCATTATTCTGAATTCTTCTCCAGGTAGACTGCCTATTTCCTCTCCATTTGGTTGGTCTGGGAGGGTTTTACCTTGCTCCGTCATCGGCTGCATATTTCACTGTCTTCTCATTTTGTTTAACTTACTGTGTTTGGGGTCTCCTTTTCATAGGCAGCAGGTTCGTGGCAGGTTCGTAGTTCCTGTTGTTTTTGGTGTCTGTCTCCAGTGGCTAAGTTTGGTTCAGTGTGTTGTGTAGATTTCCTGGTGGAGGAGACTAGTGCCTGTGTTTTGGTGGATGAGCCTGGATCTTGTCTTTCTGGTGGGCAGGACCAAGTCCTGTGGTGTGTTTTGGGGTGTCCTTGACCTTAGTATGACTGTAGGCAGCCTCTCTGCTAATGGGTGGGGTTGTATTTCTGTCTCGTTAGTTGTTTGGCATGGGGCGTCCAGCACTGGAGCTTGCTGGCCGTTGGGTGGAGCTGGATCTTATTGTTGAGATGGAAATCTCTGGAAGAACTCTCGCTGATTGATATTATGGGGGCTGGAAGGTCTCTGGTGGTCCAGTGTCCTGGACTCGTCTCCCCCACCTCAGATTCTGAGGTCTGACACCCATCCGGAGCACCAAGACCCTGCCAGTCACTCAGCTCAGAAGAAAAGGAAGAAAAAACAAACAAAAATCCCCCAAAACCACACAGATAGAAACCCAAACCAAAAGGTAAAAGCATAACTAAACAAACAAAATCACACAAAGAAACATACACATACACACTCACAAAAAGAGAAAAAAGGAAGAAAAGTTTTTTAAATAATTTAATATAAAAAATTATGAAATAAAAAAAAGAGGGACCAAACCAATAAATGGACTCACCAATGATAAAAAGCACCAAAACCTAAACTAAGATAAATATAAAAACCAGAAACAAATCAGAGACAGAAAGCAAACCACAAGTCTACAGTTGCTCCCAAAGTCCACTGTCTCAATTTTGAGAACATTCATTGTCCATGCTGGTATTCCACAGATGTAGGGTTCATCAAGTTGATTGTGAGGCTTTAATCTGCTGCTCCTGGGGCTGCATGGAGAAATTTCCCTTTCTCTTCTTTGTTCACACAGCTCCTGGGGTTAAGCTTTGGTTTTGGCCCCACCTCTGCATGTAGGCTCCCCTCAGGCATCTGTTCCCTACCCAGACAGGGTGGTGTTAAAGCAGCGGCTGATTATGGCTGTCTTGCTCACTCAGGCCATGGAGAGTGTGGGGTATGGTAGTCATAATTGGAATGCAGGGTGAGCCTGTGACAGCAGAGGCTGGCCTGACATTGCAACAGCCTGAGGCATGCTGTGTGTTCTTCCAGGGAAGTTGTCCCTGGATCTCGGGACCCTGGCAGTGTCGGGCTGCACAGGCTCCCAGGGAGGTGTAGGTAGTGACCTATACTTGCCCACAGGATTCTTGGTGGCAGTGGTGCAACTTTAGCATTTCATGTCTGTCTCTCTTGTCTGATCTGATAGCTGTGCCAAACTCCTGTCTCTGGAGTTTGCTTAGGTGATGCTCTGCCTTCTGTGGGCACACAGGGCAGGAATCCCCTCTCCTCGCACAACCTGAAACAATGGTCTCTTGCCTCTTTGCCAGGTCCAGCCATTTTCCATGACTCCCTCCTGGCTAGCTAGCCCCCTTAAGGCTGTCTTCACACAGCCAAACCCAGTTCTCTCCGTGGGGTCTGACCTCCAAAGCCCAAGCCTCAGCTCCCAGCCCCCTCCTGCCCTGGAGGGTGAGCAGACAAGCGTCTCAGGTTGGTGAGTGCTGGTTGGCACCAATCCTCTGTGTGGGAATCTCTCCTCTTTGTCCTCTGCACCCCTGTTGCTGAAATCTCCTCAGTGGCTCTGAAGCTTCCCCCCTGCCCAATCTCCGTCCCTGCCAGTGAAGGGGCTCCCTAGTGTGTGGAAATGTTTCCTCCTTCACAGCTCACTCCCAGAGGTGTAGGTCCCATCCCTATCCTTTTGTCTCTGTTTTTTCTTTTTTCTTTTGCTATACCCAGGTATGTGGGGATTTTCTTGCCTTTTGGGAAGTCTGAGGTCTTCTGCCAGCATTCAGTAGGTGTTCTGTAGGAGTTGTTCCACATGTAGATGTATTTTTGATGTATTTGTGGGGAGGAAGGTGATCTCCATGTCTTACTCCTCCATCATCTTGAAGGTCTCCCTGATATTGAGCATTTTTTCATGCACCTGTTGGCCATCTTACATGTCCTGTTTGCAGAAATGTCTGTTATGGTCTTTTGCCATTTTTTAATCAGGTTTTTTTTTTAATGTTTAATTGTATGAGCTGTTTGTATATTTTGGATATTAACCCCTTTTTGATCATTTCATTTGCAAAATTTTCTCCTATTCAGTAGGCTGTCTTTTCCTTTTGTCAATGGTTTCCTTTGCTCAACAAAAGCTTTTAAGTTTAATTATTTCCCTTTTTTTGTGTCTTTTTATTTCTTTTACTTTAGGAGATGTATCCAAAAATAAATATTGCTCTATTCATGTCAGAGTTTTCTGCCTAAGTTTTTCTCTAGCAGTTTTATAGTTTCCAGTTTAGATTTAGGGCTTTAATCCAGTTTGAGTATATTTATGCATATGGTGTTATATAATGTTCTAATTTCATTCTTTTACATGTAACTGTCCAGTTTCCCCAACACTACTTATGGAAGAGACTGTCTTTTCTCTGTTATATATTTTTGCCTTCTTTGTCATAGATTAATTGACTCTAAGTGTGTGGGTCTATTTCTGGGCACTTATTCTGTTCTGTTGACCTATGTGTCTGTTTTAATTATAGTAGCTTTGTAGTATAGTCTGAAGTCAGGGAGCATGATTCCTCCAGCTCTGTTTTTCTTTCTCAAGATTGCTTTGGCTATATGGGGTCTTTTGTGTTTCCATATAAATTTTAAAATTACTTGATCTAGTTCTGTGAAAAATACCATCAGTATTTTGACAGAGATTGCATTGAGTCTGTGGATGGTTTTGGGTAGTACTGTCATTTTAACAATATTAAGTCTTCCAATCCAGAAATACAATATATCTTTCCATCTGTTTGTGTCATTTTCAATTAATTTCAAAAGTGTTTTATAGGTTTCCAAGTACAGGTCTTTTACCTCTTCAGTTAGATTTAGTCTGAGGTATTTTATTTGTTTTTGATGCAATGGTAAATAGGGTTGTTCCTTAAACTCTCTTTCTGATAGTTTGTTATTAGTGTATAGAAATGCAACTAATTTCTGTATATTAATTTTGTATCCTGCAACTTTACTGAATTCATTGATAAGCTCTAGTTTTTTTCCTGTCATCATGATTAGGACTTTCTATGAATAATATCATGTCATCTGCAAACAATGGCAGTTTTACTTCTTCCTTTCCAATTTGGATTTTTAAAATTTATTTTCCTTGTCTGATTGTTGTGTCTAAGACTTCCAATATTATATTCATTAAAAGTAGATAGAGTGGGCCTCCTTGTTTTGCTCCTGATCTTAGAGGAAATGCTTTCAGCTTTTCACCACTGAGTATGATGTTAGCTGTGGGTTTGTCATATACAGCCTTTATTATGTTGAGGTATGTTTCCTCTACACCCACTTTCTGGAGCACTTTTATCATAAATTGATGTTGAATTTTGTCAAAGGCTTTTCCTGCATCTATTGAGATGATCATATATTTTTTTTCAGTTTGTTAATGTTATGTATCACATTGACTGATTTGTGGATATTGAAAAATCTTTGCATTCCTGGGATAAATCCCACTTGGTCATACATATTCTTTTTTTAAATAAGGAATTCTTACAAAAGATAAGATTTTATTTTACTATTTAATGAATTTACATGATTCAAACTTTTCTTTGAAAGAATATGACAAAAATTAGATGGCTTTGCAAATACTTTGGAGTCATTTGTATTGTCTTGCTGTGGATGTGGTTAGTACACATCTTTTAAAGTACAAAATAATATAGGCTTGAGTAAAAAATTCAGACCTCACTGATAAGTATTAGAATGGAAAGTAAGGAAGTTACTCTTGTCTCCTTTACCCATTAACTTAGTTCTACACCCAAAAGGTAACCATGTTAACAGTTTGGTGTGTATCCTTCCATAGTTTTTCTGTATGTACTGGTAAATATAGATGTAAATCAACATATAAAATATTATTATTGGCTAACATTTTAAGTGCTTATTTTCTGCATCTCTCTGTCATATATTCCTCCAAGTCTTATGTTTGTTTTTCACATTTTTATGGCATCTTTTGCAATAATGTTTTTTAAAGTTTTTAGGTAATAAATTATGTTACTTTTTACCTTTATGGCATCTGGTTTTATCTCTTCTTGTGTTGTTAACTCTCACTGCCAAAGTTTCACTCTACTGGACTGTAATAACAGGGATGGTGTCTGCTTTGTTTAAAGCTAATTTAAAGTCACCTAGCAAAAGTGCTAGAACATAAGGACTCAAAAAACATTCTGAACTGACTAACTCTACATTTCTACTAAATGGTTTCACCAGTTGAACTCACTTTAAATCCTACAACAAATCTCACTCTTTTAAATTCTATGGGGTCTTGAAATATTAAGAACACTTGAAATGATTAAGCAAACCCTCTGTAATTAAGGTAAGTTTTATTATCCATCATTTTGAAAATTATATCTTAATCCATATCAGAACAAACATATCCTTCAGGCTTTGAAAGCTTGATTCTGTTCACAGAGAGCTTATTAGCAGAGTTTTTAAACTAGAGGCCAGATGCCTATGCACAACTCTCATGTTGTGAAATAAAATTATGGTGTAAGATTGATTTCATTTTCTTGCATTTGCTAATTTGTTAAGGAAACACATATTTTTTTTTAAATATAGGAGGATTAATAGCAAACACTATTATTGAAACATAATACAAAAACCAATGGCTATTATTTAAATATAATAGCTAATGACTTGTAGAGTTAATTTTAAGCTTTTTGAAACATGACTGAATATCTTGATTCATTGCTATAATTGTCTACTTCTCTTGAAGGTAAATGGTACCTTCACTATTCAAGGGTACATAGGGAATAAGGTTTGGAGTTGTTTATGAAACATGGGAAAAACTTCTCTACTGACTAGAAAATTTTCCCACCCATAGTCATTATCCTGAAATTATTTTTTTTGTGTGTGTACTTAGATAGTTCAGTAAAACATTCCCCATTCATAGCTATATTACTATGAAATGACTACCATGTGATGGCCACCACACTTGGTAGGCTCCATATGCCAGCTCATTAATCTTTACAACACACTTTAGTGAAAAGTCTTTCCATATCATTTGATATTTGAAGAAACTGATGTTTGAAGATATTAGGCAACTTGCCAAAAGTTACATAGTGAGGAAATAGCAGACCTAGAAGTGCAGCTCAGCTCTGTCTCACTGTAAAATCCATGCTCTTTGCTTTATTGTCCTAGGAGTTTCAGTTCTCTCAGGAGAAGTGAACTTAGTTCTCTGCAGACCCAGAATCAAGACAGGGCCAGTGGTTCTGACATAGATGCTGGTATCACAGGTTTTGTAACAGCAACAGGGCTGATGGCATAGCAAGAGGCCCAGTGAATGGCAGAATCTTTTGTGGTGAATAATGTGAAGGGTCTCCACCTTAATGCCATAAACTTATAGTCAAACTAAGAGAACAAAAATCAGGACATATTTCCTGGGAATTAATTTCTATTTAGAGTGTTTGATTGATTGATTGAGTTTTACAACAAGTTATGGGCACATTTGAAAAAGACAAATAATCTAAGCACTTGAGCCAATGCAGAAGCACAGATTGTGAATAAAGATATTGGAAAGTGCTAGATTCTCACATGCTTTGAAATTGTGGATTTGGAAAAAAACTTCCTTAAATCATCAAGATCCCAGGAACCCTAATATAGAGTTGTATCACTTTCAGCACCATATATGTGCCTCTGGAAAGAATGAAAAGTAATAGGATCATTCTGTAAGCAATGAGTATTGACTGACTCTCCACCTATTAGTCTCAGCCTTGTGTTAAGCTCTGGAGATAGAGGGGTGATTGAGATGGGCATGCGTCTGGCACTCATGGGACTACTGAGGTAAGCAGGGATAAAAGAAAATGATGATAACTGTAATAGAGCAGCTGCAGAGTTCTCTCAAGACATACCATATTTCCTTAGTCATGAGACGCCTTTAAAATCAAAGGGTCTGATGTACCTACCATTGATTTAATAACATTCAATATTTTGGAAAATAGAAAAACTATTACTTTGAGTGCACATGTCATTTGGAAGAGTCTAGGTTTTAGAAATATTTGAACATGTCTCAGAATTGAAGACATCAGGGAAGACTTTGATGAGAACTAATATTTAATTGGATACCAGAAGGATAAGTAAAAGCTAAGGGGTCAAAGAATTGAAGGGGGAATGTGTCAGGCAGAAACAATAATTTAGGTAATATTCCTGAGGTGAAAAGAGCAGAGTTCTTTGGGGCTGAAGGACAGACAATTCCCAGGACTGGTCATCAGCAGCAATTCCAGGTAGTGTTGACTAGCATGTGAGACCTCAGCAAGCTTGAAAATCATGACATGGATTTCAGACTCAATCTACCAAAAGTTTTAAGCAGAGGAATGACATGATTTAACATCTATTAAAAGAGTTTGACTTCAGTGTGAAGGGAAAATTGGACTGGGACAAAAATCAGTGTGGAGACATATCAATTAGGATAGCGTTATAGCTGCCCCAGAGAGACATGAGCATACACCAGGTGAGTTGTATGGATACAGGAATTAGATATATCTAAAATACATGAAGGATTTTGAAAAAGTAAAGTAAGAAATCTCTGAGTGAAAGTTTTGTTAAAAAATAGATTCACCTATAAGAATATTTGAGAATCCCTCTCTAGTGAGTGCATTACAAACCATGGCCTGTAGGTCACAGCTGGCCAGGCTAGTGTGCAGATCTCTGTAGATCTGTACATCTGTCAGTGAATATACATCCACACTTTTGAGACAGCACTGTCTGAGTTGGTAGGAAAATAAACAAAATGCAGAAAATAAAGTCCTTGCTCTATTTTGATGATTTCTATAATGTAAATGTTGAGAAAAATAAAAATCTAATCAATTTTGGACTAAAGTGGTTGCAAGTTTAAGAAGTAAGGGACTGAACAGGGCATGGAAAGAACAAATAGGATTTAAAAAGGTTAATGCAGGTGGTGGAGGCATTCTCTGTGGGGAGAACACACTGGGAAAATGAAGAAGAAGAGTGGATAGGAACATAGTTTGTGTGTGACATTAAGTTGACATGAGTGAAGTAAAAGTTACATAACTGGTTGTAGGTCTTGTTACCTCATTATGTGAGTGCTTTTACTCACATAATCACAAAAGCCTATCTGTTCTGCCTCCGGAATATTTCTCTTGTCCACACTTTCTTCTGTAGTGCTTTTCCAAAGAGAGTATCTGCTAATAGTTTTCACGTGCTTAACATCCTTTAATGTTTCCTGCACTGACTGCAGGGTGAAGTCTATACTCCCTAATATTACTTATGAGACCCCTGATCTGTTTCTTGCTTAACTCTCTGGCCTCATCTATTACTTCACGATGCCTCTTTTTTACTATGAATGCTTTAGGTGGAAGGGATTTCTTTTTTCTTTTAGCAGCCATGCCAAGTTCTCTCTCATCTGTCAAATGTTGCACTTGATTTTTGTTCTTTCTCCCTGAATCTTACAGCCCTTTACTACTGTAGGATAAGTCCCATCTTCATTTAGACATCACTTGCTCCAGAAACTTTCCTTCTCTGTCAACACTAAAACTGAATTTTCAGCTTCTCTCCTTGTAACATCTTGTTTTTTATTCATACCTTAGCACTTTCACTCTGAATGACAAACACTTATATTCATATTTGAACCCTCTACTAAAGCACAACAACAACAAAAATTCTATGTACTTCTGACTGCACATACTGCATTATATTTATGGTATCTACAAAGAAAACCTGTCATTTAGTAGGTACTGAATACCTATCTGTTAAATGGATGATTGGCTGAATAACTATCCTTGGTGAAAGGTGAGAGTTGGCTTGGCTATTTGGAGAGCTTCTTATAAGTGGTTTTAACTATAAATTGAGCAGGGTTCAAAAATTTTATAACAGCAGTCAACAGTCTTAGGCCAAATCTGGTATATGGCTGACTCTTATGTGGCCTGTGAGCTCAGAATGGATTTTACATGTTTAAAGATTTGAAAAAATATATACAATGAGACTTTATGTGGTCCAAAAATCCAAAAATATTTACTATTTGCATTTACTATCTGGCCCTTTACAGAAATAGTTTACCGAACCCTATTCTAAAGAGACAGGTAATATGCCATCTTTGTAAATGTTCCCTAGAAAAATGATAATATTTATGTGCTTTTGAAAATGTTTGGCAAGTCATATCCTGAGGCTTTATTGTTTTTGCTGTCAGTATTATGATCTAACTGCTGATTTTTAAAAATGCTACTACCTAAATTATTTCTAATTATTTATATTAGCTTTTAAAAAACAGGGAGATTAACTAGACAACTTGTTTTATATCTTTTTGAGCTGATATTATTTTATAATAATATGACCAGGTATAAGCTATGAGGCTCTGCTGTAATAAAAATGTGGAAAAAAGGGAAATGGGAAATGATACTTAAACTTGCTTTTTTCATAAATTAACCCATTTAATTTTCTGAACCTACTTAATTTTCTGAACAATGCATGAACCAAATAATAGTTTACTTGTTTGCCACTACTTTTCTAGTTCATCTGGTGCATCTATCCTCAAACATCATAAGTTATCAAATAAACGATTGCTGAATGAATGAGTTAACGATCTAATGGAATATTTTGGTTCAGAGAGGTTAAGAAACTTGGTCCTAGTCATATAACTAGTAAGTGATATAATTGGATGGTTTACCCTAGGACTATTCTTAAGGCCCATAACACTTCCATGGTTTTTAAAAATGAATGTGTTTTATGTTAAGATTTCCTTAAGGAACATGATAATTATGATATGTTCAATTATTCCTAATATTAATATTAACTATTTATTGAGCTGGACATGTTGTGAGAACTGTACGTGAATATATTTAGTTAAACGTCTGAAAAACGTTATGGAGTAAATAATATTATCACCTCCATTTTAGAGACTAGAAATGAAGGCAGAGAGGAACAGAACACTGACAAAAATCAATTGTGAGCAAAGTCCTGGCACAAACCAGTTCCATTGTCAGAGCTCATATCCACAGTTGTATATAACTGAAGAGTTACTTTAATGTATATGCTTACTGCTATGTATCCAGGACTATGTTAAGCAACGTTTGCCTAATGATTATCCTTCCTTCATAACCATAGTGCAAGTCAGTATCGTTTCCCTCTTTTGGAAGCTATGCAATAAGTTTATTTGTAAATCAATACAAATTCTATGGAGGATGAAATTGAAACTTAGAGGTTAAGTCATGTATTTACAAAAGGATATTACTATGAGTAAAGTAGATTTATAGAGTCATGATCTCTAGGCATCTTATTAAAGAAATATACTATATCTTTTTTCTCATACTAATGTCATGCAGTTAGTCACCAAATTAAAGATATTGAGAATTGTGATTCTTCTGTTCACTTTTTTCAACTTAATGACAAAATATACATTTGACAATTAATAAAATATACAATATTTTGAAGAGTACACAGTTTCAAGTTGATGGCAGGTGAACAGCCAGCCACTTTGACTGAAGGTCATTTTAATTTCTGTATGAATGATAAAACCAGTTTTGTAGCATAGAATAACTTTATTTTTGCACTGAGAAAGTTATTTGATGATATCAGAGAGATACAAACAATACTTGTGGAGATACTTAAAAATAATTTGTTATATAATACTATTTTGTAGGCATATGTGCACATCCATTTTGTATAGTGTCTACATATATAGATTTGAACAATGTATAATAAAATGTACCTGAGCTAGATTTCTGAGTAAATACTGTATGTAGAAAAAGTGCATTCATATTGCTTTCCCCAAAAACAACTAAAAGGGTGGTAAAGAGATTTTTAAGAGAAAAATCAATAAGGTCAAAATGTGAGAGGTAGGGCTTCCCTGGTGGCGCAGTGGTTGAGAGTCCGCCTGCCGATGCAGGGGACACTGGTTCGTGCCCCGGTACGGGAAGATCCCACGTGCCGCGGAGTGGCTGGGCCCGTGAGCCATGGCCGCTGAGCCTGCGCGTCCGGAGCCTGTGCTCCGCAACGGGCGAAGCCACAGCGGTGAGAGGCCTGTGTACCGCAAAAAAAAAAAAAA
>NW_020172369.1:2492655-2505667 GCF_003031525.2 Neophocaena asiaeorientalis asiaeorientalis
ATGGGGGAAGGGAGAGTTATAGAAAAAAAAAAAAAAAAAAAAAAAAAAAAAAAAAAAAAAAAAATGTGAGAGGTATAAGAAAGCAACAGTAAAACTATGGAAGCTAAACTTTAGCTAAAAAAGTGATCCTTGAATTACAAGAAGTAAGAAAGCAGTATCTTAAGGTGGCAAGTTGAAAACTGAAAAGTGACATATTTCATTCCAAAGAATCTTTAGAAGGTTCAGGAATTGGTAGCACTATTTATTTTTGGCATTGGTATTATTTTCTGACAGTCTGAATACGAAACAGCTAGATATCAAAACAGCCTCTTTAACTTCTCAGTGCCAGGGAACTGCCTTTTATCTATTCTACGTGAACAAATAAACAGAGTTTGGTATATCCAGATGCCAGAATATTACTTGACAATGAAGTAGAATGAAGTACTGTTACATGCTACAGCATGGATGAAACTTGAAAGCATTATGTTAAGTCAAAGAAACCAGTCACAAAAGACCACATATCGTATGATTCCATTGATATGGAATGTGCTGAATAGGCAAATCTATAGAGATAGAAAGTGGATTAGTATTTTCCATGGAGTAAGGGTGGGTAGTGGGGGCAATGGGAATTAATTGCTAAAGAGTATAGGTTTTCTTTTGAGGGAGACAAATATGTTCTAAATTTAGATTGTGATGATGGATGCACAATTCTGTGAACATGGTAAAAACATTGAATTGTAATTTGTAGGTGGGTGAATATAAAAGTATATAAACTATATCTCACTAAGACTGTTATTAACAAAACAAAACAAAAAACATGAACATGTATTCTGTGGACAAGGTAAAGAAAAGGGTCTCTGAACTAAGAAAAATAAGATACAGTTGAGAGTAAGAAACCTTGTTGAAAATAAAGATTAGCTGAATATTCATATACTGAAGTCCAGTAATCTCCAGCCCTTTTCAGTCACTTAGCTCCAAAAACATTGGCATCCAGCTGTGTGGTTTCCCAAGGTTGACTCTCAGGAATCTGATCAGCCCCAAAGGAAATACCTACAGGTAGGAACATCAGGGATTTCCCAAACACTGATCAACCTGATTACCTTACAGTGGAGACTAAAGTGAACAAGCTCCATTCATCCCACACATTGAAAACTTCTCACTGGCTTTCAATTAACACACTCATAAATATGAGTAGACAACTATGTGCCCCAAAAAGCTGAAAAAAAGCCTTAAAAAAACATAGGAATAAAAAGCAAGCTAAACAAGAAATAGTTAATGCAAGGGTTAAAACAAACCAACAAAAATTACTATCACTGATATCTTTGGAGAAATAAGAAAATATGTTGTGTTCATTAAATTCATACAGGAATTCAATTGAAAATAGTTTTTGGAAATTAAAAACATGAAATGAAAAATTCATGAATAGTAGTGAACAAAAAGTAGAGGAACTCTTCCATAACTCTTTCAGAAATTAAAAGAAAAAAATACTCAGATAATATATAAAATTTAAGACACTTGGAGAATCCATCAAGAGGTTTCATATCTGAATCAAAGAAGCAGAGAAAATCATCACTGAAATAATTGAAGAAAGTATTCAAGACCTCAAGGGCAGTGAGGATAAATGTTTGTATACATGGCATTACTTAAGTAAAAACGATGAAAAACTAGTTAGTGATAGGAAGATCAATGCTCAAAGTTCATATTTCAGGCAAGTGATAACCATGGGCAGTGGATTCAGTGCATGAGAGAGAATGCCACGAGTTTGTGTTGGATGATGGGAAAGCGAGGGTAGGGTGCGGGGTGGTAGGGTTGACAGCTCTGAAGAAGCAATCGAAATAAGATCAATTTGTCTTGATGGAGCTGAACCCCTGTCCTTGAGATAAGAGAAAATTTGGGAAAACAATGAAAAGCAAAACAAAACAAAAAGGGAGCCTTCATTTGAGAAAATTGCAGGGGAGGCATTATCATAAAGAGACAGCCAAATTTTTATTTAAGACAAGATGGTGAAGGGAACTCTTGGGGGCACCTTGGAAAGACTTGAGTAGAAGGAAAGGAAGTGGAGGACTGGGTGAGATTAAGATATACGCTACACTGAAATATATGTTGAAATAGTAGTGGTTGATTTGGAGAACCTAGAGCTTCTAGCAGTGATTTTGGTAAACGAAACTCTGAGCTATAATTTTGATAGTGTCTTAGAGAAGGGTGAGCAAACAGTTATTGTGGTGATATGGAATGATTCATTGAGTTTTTTATAGGGTACCTAATCACAGAAATGTTTGCACGATTCTGCAGCACTAATGGGCCAGCTATGCCCTAAGACTCTGTGTAATATTGACCATATTTAAGGAAGCACAAGTTTAATAATTCTGACTTTTGTCACTTTCTTCTCAACTATCACCTCTGTTTCCTCCCTTAGGGACATTGTCTGTAGTGGGAATATTAATTCCAGCTGTCTATTTTCTTCCTGTATTCCAAAGACCTCAGTATAATACCATGCCAGTGATAAGAATTCAAGACATTGCTTTTGAAGAAGTGGCATGCATAGAGATAGTATTTGGCAAGATTTCAAAATTTTATATAAAATTACAGAATTAGGATTTTGTGGTGTTTTCTCTTCTGAATTTTCAAATAAGGGCTCCCATAACCCTAAAGAACATCTAATTATTTGATTGGCAAGGGGGAAAAAATGACCTGGAAACAATAATGGGGATGAGATCAGAGAAAGGAAAAGAACTGTTTGGAGTGAGAACTTAAATTTTGATTATCAAAAGAATGCTAAATGAAATATTCTAAAATATTAACCTGTTATTCAATAAGTGCAAATTTTTATTTGAAAAATCTTAAATTTTATTGAAAAAGTAGAGAACAGTAGTATGTTTATTTAATAATTATTTTGGACTTATTCTTATCTTAAATCATTAGGTATGAGTACCTTATTTACCAAGCAAATTGGAGTGTGTCCTAATTATTTTAGAGCTCCTTAAATTTAAGATATCTGAATGCATTTGCCAGCAATTTTGCTGCTCATTCAATTGTTCATTCATTAAAGACATATTTATTGAACATCTGTGTTAGGCAGTGGGACTAGATGGAAAGATAGAGGCATCTTCTGTCCTCTTGAATCTTACATATGAAGCTAAAATATATATTGTTTGGGCTGATTTGGAGACCCAATTTCTATATATTTTATTTTGTCTTATTTTACCTTGATTTTTGATTACAATAAAATTTGGATCAAATTTCATTGTCTGATAATGGCTAAAATGTGATCATATTTTCATTTAAAGAACAGCATTTTGGGGCTTCCCTGGTGGCGCAGGGGTTGGGAGTCTCCCTGCCGATGCAGGGGACACGGGTTCGTGCCCCGGTCCGGGAGGATCCCACATGCTGTGGAGCAGCTGGGCGCGTGAGCCATGGCCGCTGAGCCTGCGCATCCGGAGCCTGTGCTCCGCAGCGGGAGAGGCCACAGTAGTGACAGGCCCGCATAACGCAAAAAAAAAAAAAAAAAAAAAAGAATTTTTCCTTGGAACAAGCTGTTCGTTTAATTCCTTATCATTGTGGAAATTCTAACCAAAACCAAGATACAATAAATCACAATACTGCTTAGGCAAACCATTGCCATATTCGTAAAGTAGAAGGTAAAAGCAAGTTATATCTGTGTTTGAAACACTCATGACAAGACAAAGTAAGTATGATGTTATTAGATTCTGATGATTTGAGGAAAAGGATTACAGATATAAGGAACAAACTTAGTTGTAGCTAAAATAGATAATATACTAGATGAATTTTAGGATCTTCAAATGTTATGTGGTATTTCTTTTGTTTATAATGAAATTTATATTAGTCAATATGTAAAACTTGAAAACATAGAGAATAGCATTAAACAAAATCTGTAATTTTTCAAACCTATGAGTAATTGAATGCATTATCCTGTTTTCTTTGAGTATTTTTTTAGGAAATGTGTATGTGAGTGTATGCATTTTATGTAAGTGTAAACGTGTTATATTTAGTTTTATATCCTGAAGTTTTCAATTTAGGATTATATACCCTAAGTCTTTTTCAAATCATTAAGACTTTTTCTAAAGTATATTTTAAATGACTGCATAATATTCCATTTTGTAGTTATGCCATGCATCTACCATTCTAGGTGCATCTATCTAGTGTGGCCATTGCATATTATGGCCACATAGTATCATGCAAAATTTGTTCTTAGCTTTTGGATTCAAAGATGACATCGTATGCTGTATTTGTGTGTGCATGTGTGTGTGTGTATGTGTGTGTGTGTTTGTAACAGTTGGCCAAAAGTAGGTTACACATATACCCTTGATCTTATCTGTGCAGTCTTTAATTACATAATCTAACACTGGCCATGTTTCTGAGAATGAACGAGAATAAAGATCTGCACAGAGAATAAAGATCTCTAATCATTCTTTGATCAACTTGTCAAGAGTTATAAATATATGTTCATCCAGTATTATTGTTTTAGCTAATGTTACTTCTGATGTATTTTATTAAATGACCATCTCATTTAGTTAGAGTATATTGATAGCCTTGGAATTTGGAGAGGGTAGCTATCCACTTAATTCTCTCCAGGAACATCTAGGACCCTTAGGCCTGGCACAGTAAGCAGAAGAAAAAGTCAGAGCATATGGTTCCATAGATCATCTTGAGTTTAAATCTCTGCAGAGTCACTTATTACCTATTTGATCATGAGCAACTTTTAAAAATATTTTAAAATCAGTTCCTTCCACTGTAAAATCCACATTTCTGCAGGTAACTTTGTAGAAAGCACTGTAAACAATCATTGTAATTCTTTTATAACACTGGCTGACACATAAAAAGAATGCAAGAAGTGGTGATAATTATGATTAGTGTGATTAGGATCCATAGGGATTAGGCTTACTTTCTGGAACTCAACGTCAGATCAGCTACAGATGAGAGACCATAAGAGAACACTGTAAAAAGATAAATGGCTCCCTGTGAGGGCAGTAATGAGATCTGTGACTGTGTCATTTTATAGCAATATCACTCTTCTTTTAAATCTCATTCAACAGCAAATCAGTGAGACAGACAATTTTAATTATATGGGCCCCAAGGAAGGTAATAAATGGTTGTTCATAAACACTCCCAGTGATTTTCATGAGATAAAGATAAATCTGTGGAACTGGACTTCCTTTTTGCTTGGTGCCCACAGATGGGCATTTGATTACGATGCATCAGTCAGCAGAGGCTAACAGTCTTCAAAGGAAGCTGTGGGAGCCTCCCTTAGAGGTTAATAAAACCCACTGGAGTGGTTCAGACTAGCATGTTTCAGAAATATGTATCACTCTCACATATGATAAAACATATCTGTCTAGAATTTCTAAACATAAAGGAATATCTATTCACTACTGTCACTGTGGAGTTTTTAAAATTTACTCCAATTTTCTTTGAAAATTAAGGGGAAGAATAATAAAACTAATGTCTATATTTTTACAAAAAAATTGATAATTGATGAATTTGTGTATTTAGATTTTACTGGTGAAGCCACTTATAAAAACACACAATTAAAATAAAAATAAGAAGAAAGATTAAGTAAACATATATGTGAATATTTATATTTTTGTAACAATTCAGTAAAATTGGGTATATACAAATATTTTAAAAACAAAACTTCTTTTAAAAAATCAAAGTTTTTAGCTTTACTTATTTAAAAGACCATTAATTTTTAGTTAATTAAAAGAGCATAACAAGCAAGTAATACCTCAGATAATGGAAGACAAAAGAAATAACATTCCTTCTCTTTTTTTGTTGTGGTTTATATATGATAAAGGTAGTGTTTACCTCTAATTCCAAACTAACACTGCTATTTCCAATAGCAAAAGGAAACTAAGAAAGCTAAATATTTTCTTCAAATTAACTGCTCTGTCAACCAAGCAATCCCTTGGGATACTAGAGAAAGTACAATTTATACAAACAACAAATGTTTTGCTATAGAGAGCAAGGTCATTTTTGTGTATATATGACGTATGTATGCATACACATTGTGCATATATATCATAAAATAACAGTTTGCACATATAAGTGGAATTCTTTCATTTTGAGTTACTAAGGGCACATTTATTATTATTTGCATGGAAGTTGCTGATATTGACCTTTGCACAACGTACGAAGATAGATTTTGCTCAAGTGCATTAAAGTTTCTAATGATATTGCAACAAAAACATTCAAATTTACTTTAAGGTATCAAATATTCCAAATCCCTAAAATATTATAAATTGTTTCCTTTATTATACAGACCATATTTTAATTATAAGCTACTAATATTTTTCAATAAAAATTCTTTCAAGGGACTTTATTAAAATTAAATTATTAGTTGGTTAGATGTTTAACTGAAATGCAGTAATTTGTAACTCATTAATTCATCTGTACATTAAATATGAGGGTGGCTTATTAGGTGCCAGTCACTTTTATAAGTGATAAAAATTAAGATAGTGTCTGGCATATAGTAAAACTAGCCATCATTTATTTAGCATCTACTATTTTTAAATTATTAATCTATTGTTAATACATTAGTGACAGTAGAGCAAAGAACTTAAGCACATGAGTTCTTAAACCAGACTAATGAGTTTTAATGCAGGTTTTCCCCTTGCTAGCTATGTAATCTTGTTTCTAGCCTCTCAGTAAATTATTTTTCTCAACTACAAAATGGAGAAAAAAATACCACCTGCGTCCTCAGATTCTTGAGAATATTAAATGAGCTAATGAATGCACAAGATTTAAAAGAGTATCTGGGACATTTTAAGTATTTAATATATTCTGAATATTATTATTTTTACTGAATGGTAGGAATAGTAATCCTGAATCTTAAATGGTGGGAATAATTATTGCTCTGAGATCACTTTAAGTCAGGTTCAAGTGCCTTGTCACAAATCTCACAGCCAGTAACTGTCAGAGCTGGGAACAAAATGCTGATCTGTCACCTTTCAAATCCCAAGCTCCATTCCCATTACATCAAATGTTCCCAAGTTTGCTCCCTCGCAGGGTCACTATTTTTCTGTTTAAATGGAAATAGTCAAACTTCATCCTAGGTCTTTGGGAAATTCAGAAGGGTTCCTAAAACATGTGAGTATGAAGGAAGAGGTGGGGAGACTTATGTTCCTTTGGCCACTCTAAATTCTTACTGAAATATATTTTTTTTCACTTTTAATTTCCACTCATCATTTCACAGTCTATTGGTACTCTTTAACCTTTTTGTTATTCACACTTCTTATTCCCTTTTGAAACAAAATTTTCTAAGGTTCTTAAAAAAGATAAAGGTTGGGCTTGGGAAGTTGGATTAACATCCCAAGAAAAAAAATAGGAAATGACTTAAAAATAAATAGTAGGCATAATTATTGTCTAGGTTTCTTGAACAATTTTTGTGAACAGTGTAATAGGAACTGCCATTAAAAAAATTGTCTACTCTCCCTAAACTCAACTCTCATCTTTCATATGTTTTCTATAACATAGTCTATCACACTTTTTCCTAGTAGTCACACAAAAGAATTCTGAAGAAACTCATAAAACCTTTTTCTTAAAAAAGATATTTTATATGAAGTCAGAAATACAATCTAGGAGCACACTGGATTAGTTTTAGTGTGTGAGTATGTGTGTGTAATCATCCTAAATCTTACTTCCTATGGCTGACAAATATAAAGATTTGGAGAACAAGTAGCTTATGTCTTGTGACAGCTACACAATTTTCCAGTTTGCTACATAGAAACACCTAGGCTTCTCTGAAGATATTAAGCATTCTGAATATTAAGACAATAATATTAGACTTCATAGCCCTTGATGACAAATTCTTTGTAAACCTGCTTAGTGTCTTCAGTTAGACTGAATGATATGGTTTCACTGTGCTTGCATTAATAAATGAGAAGGGGAAATCTTCTTATTTCTCTATCCTTTTATATCTCTAGAATAAGATATTTCAAATTTAAAAAGAAGAACATTTCTCAACAACTAAACTTAATTAAACCACTACCTGGAAAAAAAATAGAAAGGAACTCATATGAATCTTGTATTCTAAGCAAGAACAGAAAAATATTTTTAACCTATTCATTTTATGAAATAAAAAAGCACAGCTTTTTGCAAAGATTTACAAAGTCTTGTAAACTTCTCTGTTTCTTAAAGAAATCCAATACATAGGAAAATGACTTATTCATGTTTTTTGTCTCACCTTCTTTCAAAAGCTGGAAGTTCAAGTATGGAGGTTCCTTAAAAAACTAAAAATAGAATTACCATATGACCCAGCAATCCCACTACTGGGCAGATACCCAGAGAAAACCATAATTCAAAAAGACATGTACCCCAATGTTGATCACAGCACTATTTATGATAGCCAGGTCATGGAAGCAACCTAAACGTCCATCAACAGATGAATGGACAAAGAAGATGTGATACATATATACAATGGAATATTATTCAGCCATAAAAGGGAAAAAAATTGGGTCATTTGTAGAGATGTGGATGGACCTAGAGACTGTCATACAGAGTGAAGTAAGTCAGAAAGAGAAAAACAAATATCATATATTAATGCATATATGTAGAATCTAGAAAAATGGTACAGATGAACTGGATTGTAAGGCAGCAATAGAGACACAGATGTAGACAACAAACGTATGGACACCAAGGGGGAAAGAGTGGGGTGGGATGCATTGGGAGATAGGGATTGACATATATACACTAATATGTATAAAATAGATAACTAATGAGAACCTGCTGTATAGCACAGGGAACTCCAGTTCACTTCACTGTACAGTAGAAACTAACACAATATTGTAAAACAACTATACCTCAATTAAAAGAAAAAAAAGCTAGAAGTTCAGGGAATAATGTTGTACTTCTTTTCAACTGCATATTGAAAGGGCATTTTATTAAAATATCACATGGACAGATATTTGAATTCAGCAATATGGATTATTGAGTTATATATTGATATTTTATAGGGATTTTCAGTCAACTGCTAAGGAGTTTATTTTCAAATTGAATTTAATTGAGGAAAGTAACTATTTGCTTGATAATACAAAAATGCATTGATAATGTGATAACATGCATGCTACCGATTGAAGACATCTACATTGTCTCACTTTAGATAGCTATATTGTTGTAAAAGTGTGCATATGTGTGTGTGCACAAGCATCCACAGGCTCACGTGTTTTTCTGAAAACGGTACAATATACAAAGCTCATGTAAGCTCATGGTGGAGGGTAGAAAAATGACTAAAACATTCTGCCTCAGGGGCTTAAAAGTTAATGAAGGAACTAAATATACATCTAGAGAACACTCACCTTGGGCAGTCCATGGGCAATGCTCACTTACACTGAAAGTTTATTTTATAGCAGGATAGAAGCGGTGAAGGATACTATTCGGATGGAATATCAGCTCTATTAGTCGCTAGCTGGATGAGATTTACTTAATCTCTTAAAGTATTAGTTTCCTTACCTGTAAAAATAAAATATGCATTCCTATACAATGAGGATTTTAACAATAATAATAACATTCATATTATTGTTAACATATGAATAGAATGGTTTTTATTGTCAAGCTCTCTGTTGAGAGCTTTTCAAGCACTATGTCTTTTTATTGTTATTTATTTATTTTTTGAGGATAGATTTTAGCTTTTAAGTTATCTGAATTCACAAAGTAATTTATATTTGATTTTAATTTCTTTTATAATAAAGATCAATATTATTTCTTTTTTTAGTTTACTTTTATTTTTTTTATTTTCTACACAATTTTTAAAGGTTACACTCCATTTACAGTTTTTACAAAATATTGGCTATATTCCTCCTGTTGTACAATACATCCTTGTAGCCTATCTTACACCCAATAGTTTGTACCTCTCACTCTTTCATCCCTATCTTGATCCTCTCACACCCCACTGGTAACCACTAGTTTGTTCTCTATGAGTCTGCTTAAATATGTATGGAAACACAAAAGACCCCAAATAGCCAAAACAATCTTGAGAAAGAAAAACAGAGTTGGAGGAATCATGTTCCCTGACTTCAGACTACTACAAAGTTATAGTAATCAAAACAGTGTGATACTGGTACAAAAACAAAAACATAGATCAATGGAACAGAATAGAGAGAAATAAATCTATGTACTTATAGTCACTTAATCTATGAAGTAGATTAAGAATATATGGTGGATAAAAGACAGCCTCTGCAATAAGTGGTGATGGGAAAACTGGACAGCTACATGTAAAATGATAAGACTCGAACATCTTCTAATATCATATACAAAAATAAACTCAAAATGGATTAAAGACCTAAAGGTAAGACCAGATACTATAAAACTCTTACAGGAAAACTTAGGCAGAACATTCTTTGGCATAAATTGCAGCAATATTTTTTGTATCTGTCTTCTAAAACAAAGGAAATAAACTCAAAAATAAACAAATGAGACCTAATTAGACTTAAAACTTTTGCATAGCAAAGGAAACCATTGACAAAGCAAAAAGACAACCTACTGATTGGGAGAAAATATTTGTAAATGGTATGACCGATAAGGGATCAATATCCAATATATATAAAAACTTACACAACCCAACATCAAGAAAACAAAAAAAATTGAATAAAAAATAGACAGAAGAACTGAATAGACATTTTTCCAAAGAGGAAATGCAGAAAGCCAACAGGCATATGAAACATTGCTAACCATCAGGGAAATGCAAATTAAAACCACAATGAGATATCACCTCACACCTGTCAGAATGGCTATCATCAAAAAGAACATAAATAACAAATGTTGACCAGGATGTGGAGAAAAGGGAACACTCATACACTGTTGGTGGGAATGTAAACTGGTGCAGCCACTGTGGAAAACATTAAAGAGGTTTCTCAAAAAACTAAAATAGAACTACTATATGACCCAGCAATTCTACTCCTGCATATAAATCTGAAAAAAAAAAGACACTAATTTGAAAAGATATATGCACCCCATGTTCATAGCAGCATTATTTACAATTGTCAATGTATGGAAGCAACCTAAGTGTCCATCAACAATTGAATGGATAAAGAAGATTGTACACACACATACACATACACACACACACACACACACACATAATGGAATACTATTCAGCCATAAATAGAATGAAATTTTGCCATTTGCAGCAACATGGATAGACTTGGAAGGCATTATGCTAAGTAAAATAAGTCAGACAGAGAAAGACGAATTCTGTGTGATATCACTTACACGTGGAATCTAAAAAATACAACAATCTTGTGAATATGCACTGTCTTTTAAAAAATTATGTATAATATACATATGGAAAAGTGAAAATTCTAATTGTTCAACTCTAGGAAATTTTACAAATCGAAAACATCACTGTAATATGTACCCAGATCAAGAAACTGAATATTACCAAAGATCCAGAAGCTCTTATGTGACACCTTCCTGTCACCCTATCACTAACATACTTACACTTCACAAGGGTACCCATTATCTTGATTTCCAGCACCGTAAATTAGTATTTTCTGTTTTTACATTATGTATTTTAATTCTCTCAATAGCGCTCACATGTAAACAAAGTTAATTTTCTTTAAAACCCTTATGCATTGATAAAGTCAAAGGAAATTCATTCCCATGGAAGACTATGGGAATCTTTCTTAGAAAATTGATTTACTTACTTCCAATTCACTGGATTGGAATTTAAAAAAAATACAAAACAATAAATTTATGGGTGAATGTGACCCTCTCTCCTGCCAACACTGGAATTCTGAGAAATTTATTTAATGTCTCTGATCCCTGATTTCCTCGTATCTTAACGGCATTGTTGTAAGGATTAAATAAGATGTGGAAGAATTAGTAAACTTTAAGTGCTATACAAATATAAGATGTCAGCAGCAGCAGAAGTAGTAATACAAGAAAAATGTGAGAAATAGCTTTGGGCAAAACTGGCAGGTACAGGGTGTATTCAGGAAATGGCAAGAACTATATGTAGATGAGGTTGCAGTTACAGTGCTAGGTACTCGGCAGAGAGACTATTTATGGGTAAATAGATTAAAATATAGCTTAGGAACATATAGAGTCAATCTCTTTTCAATATTCAGCATGGCCTGAATTTTTTAAAAAAGGAACATGCATTACTCTTACATACATTTTTGACAGTGGTTGAGATCACTTTTTAGGAATTTGTGTGTGGTAAACATTTTTAGGAATTTGAAACCAGAACTGATGTAGTTTCTTCAGCCTCTGGAGTTTAGAATTTGAAGGGTAATATAATTTACATAAGTGGGACTGCTTTCTTCTCTTTGAAGACCCAGGAGTGAAGGAGAAGGGAAAGAAGGAAACCTTATTCTACAAGTTCTCCTGTGGCCAGTGAAAACCACAGCTTGGACTATGGGGCTAGAAATGAAATGTGCATAGGAATCACTGGGGCAGCTTGTTAAAATGCAGGTTCTGGGCCCCATACCTTCAGAGACTCTAGTTTATTATGTCTCTGAAGGGAACTAAGTGATTTTGATAAAGTTATTTCAGGAACTCAATATCCTGATTCTCATTTTAGGGAAAAAAGGACCAAAAATTATGCAACTTAGGCTAAAAGTTGGAGGCAGGCAGTGGACAAAAATGAAAGCATTGTAGAGCTTAGGAGGGAAAAGAAGGGAATGGGTGTTCAGATGAACCAGGAAAGAAGAGTTTAGGCGAAAAGGTGCAAAATGCCCTGTGAGAATCACACAAGAGACAGTGTGCAGCAGGGAGATGCTTCAGAAGAATAGAATCAAAGAAGTTTAGGAAAGAAAGCATTCAGGAGACTTGTGGGGGTAAAGCTCTAGTATTGTAACAAATGGCACTTGAAAAATGTAAAAGAAATCTATAAACTCTGTGATTTATACACATGAAAAGACACTGCATCAGCCATTCGTGTCTAGAGAATATGCACTAACACTGAAGTTGACCCAGGTTTTGTGGGCCTGGAATGCATTCAGTAATGAACATAAAAAAAAAAAAAAAAAAAAAAAAAAAAAAAAAAAAAAAAAAAAAAAAAAAAAAAAATAAAAAAACC
>NW_020172369.1:2505807-2518358 GCF_003031525.2 Neophocaena asiaeorientalis asiaeorientalis
AAAAAAAAAAAAAAAAAGCAAAACATGAATAAAAATGAAATATGCAAATGAATATATACTTAGAATGAGAAAAAAATCACGAAACAAGTTTCAGAAAGCTGAGAAGAGCAACATTTAGAACAGTAATATATAATAATAAGTACAGCATCTGTCTGGCCCATGTTGATAATGTTCTTTGTAATTTGTTTTGGACCTTTGGTCTCCATGTTGAATGACAATTCAATTACTATTGTTAATTAAGGGAATGGAAAGATAGTACGTTCTTTCTTCTACCATCATTTATTGAATTATTATCATTGCTATTATTATTATTACTGTTGATGGTTTTGAAACTTTTCTTCCAGCTTCACAGCTCCTTACCAGTGATGCTGCATTTTTACCTTCTTTCACAGTTCTTTGCCCAGGGAAGGTGAGTCTTTTGCCAGGGAGAAACTTCAGAGAATCCCAGGCCTTAGGCTCTTCTGACACTTGGTATTTCAGCAGCTCCATCTCTGCCAGATCTACTGTGCTGTTCAGTTCTTATGCTTTAGAGGGAGATTGTGTGCAAGGTGGGATGGTTGTGAAGCCAGGATCGGACCCCATTCTCTATCAAATGCAGGGACCAGAGTGAGGTCTTCAGCCATCTTCTCCTGGGATTCAAGCATCTTGATGCTTGATGAGTTCCATAAGGGGCAGGTTGTCACTGACAGTAGGTGACACTGACCTGCAACCTGGAAACAACCACCAGGGCTGGCTAAGCCACAGGCTGGGACAGCAGCTGTGTCATCCTCAGCTTCTTCTAGGACAACTCCCATCCTGGGAAAAGGCTCATGCAAGTGAAGGTTCCTGAAGTTTAAGCTTCGTTGCCTTCACAGGAATCTTGCCTCTGACTTAAACCTAGAATAAGAAAAGAATGGAAGTCAAAGTTGACCAATTATATAGCATGTCTGCTCATAGCTGTATCTAGTCAGTCATTTAGTAAATTAAGATTCTGGGTTTTCCAAAGTTGAAGTTAGGTGTTAGCTAAACAAAATATTGGTTTTAAGTGCTGGGTTGAATCACTGAGGGAACAATTAGTATGTCATACATTCTCAAATCTCAATAGTCCCCAGAGGTCACCACTCCCTGGACCCATGCCCAGACCTGGAAGGCATATCAATGATTGAGTTATTCTGCCATACTTAGTGCCTTTCAGAGAACAGTGTTCAAATCCTTCTCCTGGGCAGAGAGGCTGAAAGAGACTATTCTGGTCCCAATAGAAGTGTAATTTGCATGATTGTTTCCAAGAATTGATTATCATAGTCTCATGGAATAAAAACCTACTTATCATTATCATTTCAAAACCTAAATATAAAGATATACTTGCCACCATCAAAGGTTACATAATTTACTTTAAATTAAAGCCAGGAATAACTAAACTGTTATTGTGAATGGTGTGTACCATATTCTACCCTCACACACACACACTTTGTATAGTTAGCTGACAAAATGACATATTTAAATGTCTTACAGTTGTATCACTTTCTATTTTCTGAGAACTTTTAGAAAATTGTTCTTCAACTTTGTGTTCTAAATTGTGGGTTATCATAATCACCATTAATGATTTGTATCATTGATTGAATCACTTAAAGGACTCTGCCAGTAAAATGTTAAGCATTTTTTAGGGGATAATCTATGGAATAATTGAAGTCTTTAGAAAAACTGACTGTGAGTAATATTTCTAATTGTATTTGACTGACAGAAGGAACACCTCATGATGAATTGGTGCAGGATCTAAAGCAACCCTTATTGTTAACCTGATTTTCCCATCTTTGCTAAAGTCAAAATAAATTCACATTGTTGAAGAATGGAGACTAGAGGGAAAAAAGTGTGGCTTTTTGAAAGGCATACTACCATTAAAAAGAAAATGTAATATCCTGAAGTCTTGAACATTGTGGTGTTAGTATCTATGTCCTATGTGTTGACTGGGCTCTCGACCAGTGGTCTCACCAGAGTATTTGGTGTGTGTGTAGGTGGAAGGGTTGGGGGTAAGATACAGGGGAATTTGGAGAGTTCAACTGACATATGATCACAGTCTCCATCAGTATATCCTTCTCCAACCATCTAAAGCTACCTTTGGATAACCATATCTACTCAAAACAAACATATGATTTAATTAGGATTCATGTACATGCAATGAAGATTTGGGATCAAGACAAACCATCTAGCCCATGCCTTCCAACTGTATTCTCACCAAGTTCCCTCTACCAAGGGTCTCCTATATAAAAATTCTATAGTTACTATTTCTTTTCACTCATTTTCAGGAAAAGAGGAGTTTGTCATATAATATCCTTTGAGTAGGAAGATAACAATTTAACTTTTCACTACTAATAACTAGAGGTTTATAGAGACAGTTGTGTTGTACTATATCAAGATTGTTTACATGTGAGATTATACATTCTTGAAATTTGTCAAACAACAATACCTTATTTATAAAACTCAACAGTACTTATACTTCACATTTATCTTATTTTGGACTGCATAAAATTATAATGCATTATATACACACATTTTCCATTTCATAGATGAGATGCTTATGGGTTAAGGAACACAGTTAGATAGTGGTCAAGTGTGGAGTCTTAGAACTCCAAGTGGAGGGTTCTATGACCATACTGAGCTCCTAAGCCTCAGTTTGTTCTCTAATTTGACCATCCCACTTTCTTCCACTTAGGTTGGTTCTTATTATTTTTCCTTTTTGTTTCGATTTTTCTTACATTTATTTTCTCCATCATACCTGTGACCTAGTTTGCATTTCAATTTTGAGGGAAACTTTTCAGAATCCAGGAAGATCAAGAGAAACTGAAATATGTAATTATGATTTCCAAGCATGTTGGTGATATTATATATGATATAAAAGAGTATATTTCTTTAGAATATTTGTTGCTCTGTCTTTATAACAGACATGTCAGCATATTGAAGTCATGCTTCCGAGTTGCCCTTGTTTTTTCCAATGAAGTTATCCTCTCTCCCAGGAGCCAAGCCCATTTTGCAAGCTGATTTAATGATTCTGGTAGGAACAATGTTGAAAGTGACACTGTGCCATCCTGTTGGTTGCAAAGAGGTCATCAAAAATATAGATGGCAAGGAGCAATCAATACATCTCTATTATACACTGATGGAAGGGAACTGTTTAAGACAGCAGTTCTATCATCCAACGGTGCTTATATAAGGTGCTTATTCTCAAAGAAGCTGTCTTTATAAGAATCAATTTTTAATGGGGTTAAGGCCTTATCACTTTAAAAGTGTTTGGCTGGTCTATAACATTTCCAAATACTCTTATTTCATTTCTCATTTGTGAAGTTTTTTCTCAGCCTAAGTGCCTAGAGTAACATCTGTAAAAAGCAAAACAAAACTAATTTTTCCTTTAAAAGAAGTTTATTATATAAAATTTCAAATTTTGTTCAATTTGCAATTAATAATTATCAATTAAATATTAGTTTTCAAAAATAGTAAACCCATTAATTAAAGAGCATACATTAAAAAAATCTTTAAACTCAGTAGTAACAAAAATAAACTCTTCCTATAAGAGATTTAATAACTGTATAAGAGAGAGAAATGGGTTGGTGGGAATTGAGTTTGGGCTCTTTCATGCTGGATAATGACAACACTGCTGTGAAACTAACTCAAGCTTTACACCAGAGCTTGACACCCTGGCATTAACAGCCTCAGGTCCTCAGTTGTTCTTGCTGAGACTTACTGTAGTTATCTCCCATACCTGAATCTCCCTGGCATTCCACAACACTTCTATTTTAATATAGTAATGTTGATCCATTGACAGTAACTTTTAGCTCTGTGTTGAAAGACTTGCACCATCTGTTACATGTCAAATTGACCTGCCTTAATTTGATCTGTACATACTTGAAATTTCACAAATTATTTTTTCTTATCATTCTATTGGTATATAATTGACATATAATACACTTCACATACTTAAAGTGTAAAATTTGATGTTTTCACATAGGTAGACCTATGAAACCAATACCACAATCAAGATAATGGATGGATCTGTCACCTCCCCAAATTCCTTATGCTCTTTTGAAATCCTCCCTCCCTTTCCCTTTCTGTCACATCCCTTAGCAACCACTAATCTGCTTTCTGTCACTATACATTTGTTTGCCTGTTTGGAATTTTACAGAATCATAATCATAAAATATTTACTCTGTCTTGTCTAGGTTATTTCACTCAGAGGTGTTTTTTTGAGATTTGTTTGTGTTGATAAGTATAAAGATAATACATTCTTTTATACTGCTGAGTAGTATTACTTCATATGAATTTATCACATTTTGTTTATCCATTAAGCTGTTGATGGACATTTGAACTGCTTCCAGGTTTTTTGTTATTACATATATACCTGCTATGAACATTTATATTCTAGTCACTGTAAGGACATATACTTCCATTTCTCTTAGGTAAATATCTAGGAGTGGAATACCAAGATTATATGGTTGGTATATGTTTAACATTTTAAGAAACTGACAAACCCAGTCAATTTTCGAAAGTGGTTGCATCATTTTACATTCCCACTAGTGTTCTATGAGAGTTTCATACAGTTTGCTCTGTAGTTTTACCAAGAGTTGGTATGTTCCATTTTTTTAATCTTAGACATTCAAATAGTGTGTAATAGTATCTTATCATTTTAATTTATATTTTCCTAATGACTAACAATGCTGAATAAGTTTCTCCTGTGATCATTTGCCATCCATATATCATTATCAATGAAGTATTTATTCAAATACTACTAACCTTTAAATTTGTGTTGTTTATTTTCTAATATTGAGTTTTAAGAATTCTTTACATATTCAGGATATGACATATTTATCAAATTTTTAATTTGCAAATATCTTCATTCAATTTGTAGCTAGTTTTTTTCATTCTTTTGATAACAGTTTTCAAAAAGCAGAAGTTCTTAATTTTGTTAAAGTCCAGTTTTTCAATTTATTCTCTTTTGGATTGTGCATTTGGTGTTGTCTCTGAAAAATATTTGGTCAAAAAATACTTTCTAATCTTTTTCCTTCCAACAGTTTTATAGTTTTTGTCTTTATATTTGGGTCTAAGGTCAATTGCTATTTAATTTTGACATATTATGTGAAGTATATATCAACATTTCTTCTTTTTTTTTTTTTTTTTTTTTTTTTTTTTTTTGCATGTGGATATTTAACTGTTCTAGCACCATTTGTAAAAAAAATTGGTCTCTTATCCCAGAAAATGCCTTGTACTTCGGTTAATCATTTGTCCAAGTTGGTGTGGGTCTGTTCTGTCCCACTGATTTTTCTTTCCTTTATGCCAGTTCCACAGTGTCCTGATTACTGTAGCTTTACAATAGATCCTGAAGTCAAGTAGGTGTGTCCTCCAATGTTGATCTTTTTCAAAGCTGTGTTATCTAGTCCTAGTTCTATTTTATCTCCATATGAATTTTTGAATCAGTTTGTAAAGTACTACCAAAATGCTGGTTTGAAATTTGATTGGGATTGCACTGAATCAGTAGATCTGCAGATAAATTTGGGGAAGAATTAACATCTTAATATTCTGACCAATGAATACATCATACATGTCCATTTACTTGGATTTTTTAATGTTCTCAGCAATACTTTGTAGTTTTCAGAGTAAGTCTTGCACAATTTTGTTAAATTTAACACCAAGCATTTCATGTTTATAATGCCATTTTAAATTACATTGTTTTCTTTATTTCAATTTCTGCTAAAGCAGTCCTAGGAAATTTTTTGCTTTTTTACTAAAGTAGTCCTAGGAACTTTTTTGAAGATTTTGTTGGATATTCTTTATAAATGATCATGCATTCTACCAATAAGAACAGTTTACCTCTTTCTTTTAATTTCTTGCCCAGTTGATTGTCTAGAATGACCAGTACAATGTTGAATAGAAATGCTAAAAATACACACACTAGATATTTTCCTGATTTTAAGAGTAAATCATTCAGTCTTTCACAGTTAGACATGATCATAACTGTAAGATCTTTTATTGATACCCTTTTTTAGGTGGAGAAAATTCCCTTCTTTTCTCATATCTTAGTGCTTTTTATAGGGAAGGGATGCATAATTTTGTCAGTATTTTTTATACTTGGTGAGGTGACGATATGTTGTTGTTGCTTGGTCTGTTTACATGGCAATTAATTTTGTTGATCTTTTAATGTTAAATAAAACTTGATATCCTGAAGTAAACTCCAATTGGTCACAATGCACATATATATATATAGTTGAATTTGGATAAGTAAAGTTTTGATAAGAATTTTTGCATCTATGTGCAGAAGTATATCAAGGTGTAGTTTTCTTTCCTTGTAATATCCTTATATGGTTTGGGTATTAGAGTAATGCTGGTTCCATAAAATGAGTTGGGTAGTATTGTAGCCTCATCAATTTTCTGGAAATGTTTGATACAATTTCACAGTGAAGACATTTTGTTCTTGAAATTTCTTTGTGGAAATATTTTAAAATACAAACAATTCAGTTGAGAGATATAGAAATATTATTTTGGAAATCTGTGTCTTTCAAGACTGTATTCATTTCAACATTTCATCACCCCCTAAAATTTTTCATATTTACTTTATTAACATTTTAATATGTGCAATCTGTGATCATATTATTTCTTCCATTCGTTATATAGGTATTTTTTTTTGGCCTAATTAGTCTGACTAGTAATTATCAATCTTAGACATCATTCAGTTGCTCATGTTTTAACTTTTAATCTAATCTGATGTTCTCCACTTTTTGAGAATATTTTTTGTATTATTTCATTTCTTTTAAATTTGTTAAGGTGTGTTTTAGGCCCAGGATGTCATCTATCTTTGTGAATATTCTTTATGATCTTGAGATGAATGTTTATCATGCTGTTTTGAGGTGTAATGTTCTGTAAATGTCTATTAGATCATGTTGGTTGATGGTGTTGTTGAGTTCCTCTTTATCTTTGCAGATTTCCTGTCAAGTAGTTATATCAGCTGAAGATAGAAGGTTATTGAAGATACCAACTATAATTTTGGATTTCTCTGTTTCTCCTTGTAGTTCTATCAATTTTCACTTCTTATTATTTATTATTATTTTGATTTTATAAGTATTTAGGATCACTAGATGTTCTTGGAGAATTGAAATTTTATCATGTAATTTCCCTCTTTGTTCTTGATCACTTAATTTGCATTGAAGTCACATTTATCTGCTATTAATATTACTACTTCTGCTTTTATAAAAACAAATAATGTTTGTTGCATGGTATGTCTTTTCCTGTTTTTGTACTTTTAACCTACTTATGTTGTATCTTTATATTTGGCATGAGTTTCTTAAAAAGAGTGCATAATTTGATCATTTAGAAAAATCGACTCTAAATATTTTTTATTGGTATGTCTAGATCATTTTCATTTAAACTAATTATTGATATATTTGGGATTATTTCACCATTTTATTATTTGTTCCTGCCTGCTCCATCTGTTTCACTGAGGTACTTTTTTGATGGCTGTTTTAAAATCTTTGTCAGATAATTTTATCAACTGAATCATCTCAGTGTTGGAACCTGTTAATTATCTTCTCTTTTATAAATTGTGATTTTACTTTGTTTTGTGTGTGTGTGTGTGTGTGTGTGTGTGTGTGTGATGAGTGATTTCAGTTGTATGAGAGTCTACATTTTATTTAAATATCCTATTTTAGCAAGCAGTCATCTTATTTAAGTTTAATGCACAAGTCCTGGCCTGCTTTTATGAGCTGTGGTTCTAATGACAACTTACTTTTCAGAGCCCTTGCAAAGGGCTATTCTGATCTGTCTCATATTTGTGTGGTGATGGGAGGCTACTCTGATAATCTGGGTGCTGTTGATTCTGGTCAGTGTCAGATTAGTCAGGGATCTGCCTAAGACTTTCTTTGCAGGTTTAAAGAATCACTTTATTTAAAAAAAAATATTGGAGTATATTTGCTTTACAATGTTGTGTTCAATTCTGCTGTACAATGAAGTGAGTCAGCTACATGTATACATATATCCCCACCCTCTTGGACCTCTCCCCCACCCCCCATCCCACTCATCTTGGTCATCACAGAGCACCAAGCTGAGCTTCCTGTGCTTTATAGCAAGTTTCCACTAGTTACCTGTTTTACACGTGGTAGTGTATATATGTCAATACTAATCTCCCAATTTGTCTCACCCTCTATGCACTCCACCGTGTCCACATGTCCATTCTCTATGTCTCTATTCCTGCCGTGAAAATACGTTCATCTGTATCATTTTGTAGATTCCATATAATGCATTAATATACAATATCTGTTTTTCTCTTTCTGGCTTACTTCACTCTGTATGACAGAGTCTAGGTCCACCCACATCTCTACAAATGACCCAATTTCATTCATTTTAATGGTTGAGTAATATTTCATTGCAATATGTACCACATCTTCTATATCCATTCATCTCTCAGACATTTAGATTGTTTCCATGTCCTGGCTATTGTAAATAGTGCTGCAATGAACATTGGGATACATATGTCCTATTGGATTATGGTTTTCTCAAGGTGTATGCCCAGAAGTGGGATTGCTGGGTCATATGGTAGATCTATTTTTAGTTTTTTAAGGAACATCTATACTGTTCTCCACAGTGGCTGTATCAGTTTACATTCCCACCAACAGTGCAAGAGGGTTCCCTTTTCTCCACACCCTCTCCAGCATTTATTGTTTGTAGATTTTTTGATGATGGCCATTCTGACTGGTATGAGGTGTTACCTCATTGTAGTTTTGATTTGTCTTTCTCTAATAATTTGTGACGTTGATCATGCTTTCATGTACATCTTAGCCATCTGTATATGCTCCTTGGAGAGATGTCTATTTAGGTCTTCCACCACATGATACTATATGTAAAAAATCTTAAAGATGCCACCAGAAAACTACTAGAACCAATCAATGAATTTGGTAAGATTGCAGGATACAAAATAAATGCACAGAAATCTCTTGCATTCATATACACTAACAGCAAAAGATCAGAAAGAGAAATTAAAGAAACAATCCAATTTACCATCACAACAAAAAGAATAAATACCTAGGAATAAACCAACTTAAGGAAGCAAAAGACCTGTACTCAGAAAACTATAAAACACTGATGAAGAAATTAAAGATGACATAAACAGATGGAGAAATATACCATGTTCTTGGATTAGAAGAATCAATATTGTGAAAATGACTATACTACACAAAGCAATCTACAGATTCAATACAACACCTATCAAATTATCAATGGCATTTTTTACAGAATTACAACAAAAAATTTACAATTTGTATGGAAACACAAAAGACCCTGAATAGACAAAGCAATCTTATGAAAGAAAAATGGAGCTGGAGGAATCAGGCTCCCTGATTTCAAATTATACAAAGCTACATTAATCAAGACAGTATAGTACTGGCACAAAAGCAGAAATATAGATCAATGGTACAGGATAGAAAGCCCAGAGATAAACTCACATATGTATGGTCATCTAATTTATGACAAAGGAGGCAAGAATATACAATGGGGAAAAGACAGTCCCTTCAATAACTGGTGCTGGGAAAACTGGACAGCTACATGTAAAAGAATGAAATTAGAACACTATCTAACACTGTACACAAAAATAAACTCCAAATGGATTAAAGACCTAAATGTAAGACTGAACACTATAAAACACTTAGAGGAAAACATAGGAAAAACACTCTTTGACATAAACCACAGCAAGATCTTTTTTGACCCACTTCCTAGAGTAATGAAAATAAAAGCAAAAATAAATAAATGGGACCTAATTCAACTTAAAAGCTTTTGCACAGTAAAGGGAACCATAAACATGATGAAAAGATAATCCTCAGAATGAGAAAAAATATTTGTAAACAAAGCAGCAGACAATGGATTAATCTCAAAAATATACAAACAGCTCATAGAGCTCAATATCAAAAACAAACAACCCAATCAAAAGATAAAGAATCACTTTCTTTTTTAAAGTTATGTAAGTTTCAGGTGTACAGCATTGTAGTTCAACATCTGTATACACTACAGTGTGATCACCACCATAAGTCTAGTAACCACAGATCACTATATAGTTGACCCCCTTTACACATTTTGCCCACCCCTTAACCTCCCCTTCCCCTCTGGTAACCACTAATCTGGTATCTAATGAGTTTGTTTTATTTTGTTTGTTCATTTTTTTCCTTTTTTAAAAATATTCCTCATATGAATGAAATCATATGATGTTTGTCTTTCTTATTTCACCTAGCATAATACCCTCAAGGTCCATCCATGTTGTCACAGATGACTGGATTTCATTCTTTTGTATGGCTGAGTACTAGTAAAGTAGTAATCTTCTTTATGCATTCATTCATCCATGGACACTTAGCTTGTTTCCATATCTTGGCTATTGTACAATTCAATGAACACAAGGGTGCATTTATCTTTTTAAATTAGTGTTTTGTGTCCTTCAGATAAATACTCAGAAGTGGACTAACTGGGTCATGTGGTAGTTCCAGCATCACTTTCTTTAATTTCCTCCTTTCTGATATCCTATGTCCAATGTCTCTTTGGGGTGAGGGTTGTTGTAACTTGCCAACAATGGGCTGTAATTGAAAATTTCAGCTCCCTACACCACACACTCCCTCTGCTGACACCACACCACAGGGGAAGAAGAATGCTGGCTGGGCCACCTGATACCACATCTCTTCGTTGCCACTGTGGAGGGGTGGGAGGATGTTTATGTATGGTATTTGGCTGGGAAGGACATGTACTATCAAAAAGCTTTTGGTCCTGCTAGGCTGACCCTTTCCCAGTCCTTTGTCTAGAGAGAGTGGTTTTCCTTGGAGCTCTTTTCTGTTTGTGCCTGTTGATGGTTCAGAGTTGAAGGCTTCTCTACCAGCCAACCCATTAGATATGGGAGATTAAAAAACAAAAACACAAAAGCCCTGAGATTTGTTCCTGAAATCCTGAAGCTCCTAGTCAGTCCAACTTTCTCCCTTCACATTTCATATCATCTCACTATTATCTGTTATAGTAGGACCTCACTTAGTGAGGGAGATCAGGGAGAAAGAAGTTTATACTATCCTATCACTAAAATACATCTTTTTAAAACTCGAGTATACTTACTAATATGCTATGGAATTGCCTACCTGGGGAAGCCATTTTGTGAAATAATAATTATTTATGTAGGAACGAGATAAATTGTTAGTATTTTTCTATCTCTGTTCTTATGCCTGTTTTTCCCCACCTTTTTCCGCTGGTATAAGCTATTAAAAAAAAAACAGAATTAAGTAAAATAAATACTGTAGCATAGATAAGGTTTCCAATTCAGAAGCCATCATTCAGCTACTGCAGGACTTTAGGAAAATTATTTGGCTTTTCATTCCCAATTTCTTTATTTCCAAAAAGAAAATGGATATGATATTATTTTGTATTCCTCAAAATTTTTTTCATCTCATGCTATTTCTCAGCCAGTCGGAATAGTTACATGCCCCTTGCTTTAGAGAAGGTTTAATCTAATTTAGTCCAATAAAGCATGAGACTCTCCTCAAATCATTTTGTTCAAGGCTTCTGAGAAAGAAAGCCAGTCTTTTTCTGGCAGGATGAGGTCAAGGAACTTGTGAACCCAGCTGCTCCCTTTTTCAATCATTCTGCAACTACCAGGGGAACCAGACTTAAGATAAAATCTATACTATGAATAAAAGTAGAAAAACATGGATCATTGAAAATACTGATGAAGTATTGAATCAAACAGCTTTGAAGCTTGTCCTTTTTCTGCACTCTTCAAATGTGATTTACTATTTTTAAAAGTCAGTTAATCCAGTTGGAGTTGAGTTGTATAACATGAAGTATCCTAACTAATGTAGAATAATAATAAACCCTGCCTTAGAGAAGGATGAAAATTAAATGAGATAATGAATGTTAAATGCATACTACCACTTCAGGCACATAGAAGGAGTTCAGTAACTAAAATAATCAGTGTTGATTATTTTAGGTCTTTTGGAGATTGAGATTGGAGTGAGGGAGATTAATCCCATATGTATGACAATTCAAGTTTTTGGAAAAAAGAATATATTACTAATAGTAGCTTTTTCCCTTTTCTTTGTGCTATAGATAAATTAAGCACGTTAATTTGTCTATTTGAATATTGAGTCTGACATATACAGCTTTAAATTACTCCTAGACAGAGGCCTCTCAATTCCCATGGTTACATTTCAAACTATTTTTTTGTTGTTGTTGAGGTTCGCTGAAAACTTTTTAGCTTAGAATTTCTTGGTTGAGGATTGTTACTTATCCATCAATTTTGTTTAAAAAATAAGCATTCTATCATCTAGGAATTGTTACTTTCAAATTTGATACTATTAAGAAATTATATAAAATTTAATGAAGTTTTATTATAGAAAATACAGTAAATGTGTGTTTTGTGTGTGTGTTACTATATTCTGATCATATGGTCTAAAATGAAACATATTAAGAGATCTAGATGTGCCCCAAATTTTTTTTAAATGTAAATAACTAGATTCATACAAACATTCTGTTCCTTAGACAGATTGCACTGCTAAATATTTATACGTTACCAGGTT
>NW_020172369.1:2518448-2538435 GCF_003031525.2 Neophocaena asiaeorientalis asiaeorientalis
AACGTTCATGTAAGATCTCCATTCCTTTCTTACATATGTTTACTATGATGAGACATTAAAATAATAACTGGATTCAGAGATATAGCTGATTTTGCCATCAGCTAAGATTGTCAAATTTACCACAATCATTGGTTCCAGAATTTTTCAAACATTTTAATCTAGAATTTAAATTTCTCTGAATATAACTTATCAATTTCTATATTAACATCATACATATTACCAATATGTTTACACATTTATATAAGCAACTCTGAGGCTTAGTCGGTACTTGGTGAGTAATTTGATCTTCTAGGGTAAAAATTACTTTCAGGAAAGAAAGGTATTGCAATTTAAAAACTTAATTGAAGAAGATGCAAATATTAAAATTATCAGGTTTTAAAATTATGTGTTCATTTAGTTGCATAAGACTCATTTTATATAAACATTTCTGTATTAGCAAGACTGTAGGATAGAACATATTGTCCTTCTGGATGTGATTGCTCAGTTATTATACAAAATGATGGTAAAATTTGGAAATACATGGCTACTAAAAGTGTAGAAATGAATATTATCTTTTTAATGCCATCAATGCTCTTGATTTCACTCAATATTACCTATTTTGGCTTGCAAAATTTTATTAACATAGTTTTCAGGACATCTAGAGGTATGATTTTAGCAAAAATCCTATCTTAAAGAACTCTGGTATTATATCATATGAAGAACATCTGCTGAGCCAGCTGTTGTCACCATTCAAGTTCAAGCTGTTTCCAAGAAGCATCTTACCCCCAATCGTTTCATTTGTTCATTTGGGGAGAATAATCAGGGACTGAGTGCCAAAGCTAGATGTGATTATTATGGTAAAGAGTGATTTGGTGAGCCTCAAGTAGGCCATCATATCTTTGCAAATCAAATGGTACGAATTGCTGCCAGGACATATTGGAGTGTACTTGATAGATAAGATATACTAAATGGCACTGTTAACAGTGATGGTGAAATATTTTGCTTTAGTAAATGTGAATGTGAACTCTGCACTGAGGCCTGCTATAAGTGTAGTCATTTAACCAGAACGAAGTACCTGTTATATACTGGACTCAGGTAATTGAGCCAAGAGTCTGACCTACGCAGTCAAAGTGAAATGCACGTTGAGCATGAAACTCAGTTAATTTTGGCAATGTACAGAAACACCCACATTATCTACATTAGCTGTCTATGTTTTCTTTTCTCTGGATGATTGTTAAGCTCTTCATTTTCTATAAACAGAAGAAAAGATTTGAGATATGACAGTAGTTTGATTTATTTGTAAAGATTAAAGAGATGTTCAAATATCATTGAGAATTGCTTCCAATTATTCAGCAAGAGAATCAGCTCAGAAACATAAAATTATTTATTTTGTACTTTGTCTCACAAATGTATCTTTAATTAGAAGAAAGCTGTGACTTATATTCCCTGTCCATTTGTCTCAGGCAATCACAAACCCCTGAATTGACCTGCCCATCAAGAGAAAAGAGAGCTGAATTAGATGTTAAACTTTTTAAATTGTGATATAAGCAAGATTCCACCAAGGAGAAGAAAAAAAAATGCTTTTTTATAAATGCTTTTACATTGTGCTAGGGAGGAAAGAAGCTACAGGGTAAAATGACTTGAGTGTCAATGATTTTGCAGAAGTAACCATTTACAAATATTTATATGGATGCATCATAGAGTTAAATGCCTTGCTTTTTAAGCCAAAGGTAATATATTTTACACTTCTGGGACTATGTCTCTAAGACATCCCAGGAGTACAGGTTTGCTTCTCTTGTGCATTAGGTCAGCTTCTCTGGAAAACTTAGCTGCACTGCAGTACTGCCTAATACTGTTTCTCACATGCTATATAAGAGAATTCAAGTTTACTTATGCTGGGTTTCTGTTGGGGCGGAGAACAACTTTTCTTAATATTAGTATTACACTATTTAACAATTAAAACACAATATAAATCATGATAAAAGAGTTGATAAATTTCATTTTTTTTATCTGCAAAGAGGAGAACAGTTGTCATCTAAGAAGGCAGGACCTAATTCTTTGGGAACATTGGGATAGATCTTACTGTACCTCATTTATA
Source organism: Neophocaena asiaeorientalis asiaeorientalis (assembly GCF_003031525.2). Taxonomy (NCBI): domain Eukaryota; kingdom Metazoa; phylum Chordata; class Mammalia; order Artiodactyla; family Phocoenidae; genus Neophocaena; species Neophocaena asiaeorientalis. The sequence goes on from NW_020172369.1 coordinate 2,520,526, forward strand.
AGAATCTTCACTTTACCATAATCTGCTTTTGCTAGACATTGCTTCTGTTAGTCCACCCTTCTAATGACAATGTCTCCTTCCAGCCCCCCTCTTTTGCACCTTTAAATCATCAAATAACCCTCATGCCACTTCACCGTATGAAAATTTCATGTCTTCATCTTGGCTGAGATCAGATTTAGAAAGTTTTTAGGTGTCACATCCAGGAGTTTGGAATTTACTTGTATGGGAAAGGGAACAGTAAAAGATTTTTTGACAAAGTAGGGAAATTACATCCTCAGATTTAATTATATCATTAATAAAAAATTATGTATTCCTATTTTTATATAGCAAAATCTGCCACAGAAAATTTAGTACATTTTCAAATTGGCTTTTAGAACTTTGGTAAAGTGTGTAAAAGATGGATTTTGTGAAGGCTGGAAGATTTCCCAGTAAGAACCAGTCATTTTGGAGATTGATGGGGAAGAGAGATAAAAAAAGGATGCAGCAAGGCATTAGCAAACTGTGCCTTGCCAAGTGTTTTAACTTGTCAAGAGAAGTGTTTTGACCATGAATGAAAAACCCATGAAGTTCAATGAGGTTGAGAAGCTTCTGTGAGTTAACTCTATCTGCCTCTTTGGTCCAGCACAGGGATTGACTTCATCAAGTAAAAAGACTTAGGGCATCCAGGAAAGATTTAGCCTCAGTTTTTGAGAAGCAAGAGTTTGAGTGCTACAGTGATATTTTAAGGCACTTTGACACAGCCAGTTCTTGTGGCTCTTGTCTGTTGCAAGCCAGAGATGAAAAAGGGGTCAGGGCATAAGGGCAGTTGGCCTGGTACTAACAGACTTGTGTCCACATCAGCAGCAGAGTACGTGGACGTTTTGGGATGGGTCTGGGCAGTTTTTTAGACAATGTTAATGCAGTCATGCAAAAAGTAGGCCAATCACAGAATTTTCCTACAGCCCAGGAATTTTCTCTATTTTTTTGAACCAGATTTCTTTCTCATTTTGCCAAAGAAGGAGCTATAGTTTTGGCAACAGTTACCGTATTCTGGTAACCAGGGGTCTATAAGATGGCCAGTTCTGTGAATCCTTCTCTCTGACAATGAATGACCAAGCAAACAATGATAGATACATTGAAAAGTGATGGATTTAGCTCTGTTTCTCAATGTAAGTCTTCTCTCAATGCAGAGCTCACCCAGCAGGCCCTTTGTTCTGGCTTCCAAGACCATAATATTTAGTGTTCAGAACTCAAGCAGCCACACATATTTTATAGCATGTGCCATTCATAGAACTCACTACACTTGAATAATTCTTGCCCTAATTACAGTAATTTAGTTGGGTTTTAGAATCACACTGCCTGCATCAGATTGCAGCTTCAACAAGTACTAACTATGTGCCCTTGGGCTTGTGCCCTAAACTATCTATTCACATTTCAGTTTCCCCATTGGTAGGCTGAATATAATAGCACAGGATTACTTTGATGTTTAAATGAGGTAATATCAATATGTTGAAATCCTATAGAGTAGCCTCTGCACACTAAGTGCTCATTAAATATTAACTAGTCATTTCTTTAGTGTTCTGAAGTCTTGACTACTTCCTAATGGCATTACTTTTTATCCTTTATCCTTTAAAAAATTCAGTTCACTTTTACTTGAAACTAAGCTTTTCAAGCAAATGTTTCAGTGTAGAAACACAGCATGTTGTTAATATCCTCAGTCCAAACTGCTGTACCAGATTAAGGAGCCTGTAGCTCAAGGGGTAAACTTGAAAATACTTAAACTGAGGTGAAAGTGGAGTGAAGACTCCCTTCTCCTTTTCTGATGAATGAACACCCACAAAAAACAAAAAATATCAAAAAGAAAAAGACAATTTAGTTTTTAAATGCCTTAATATTTTTATTATTTACATTTTATAAGAAGACCTTGAATAATTTAATACCATTTCCCTTTATCTTGGGAAAAACTTGATTATTCATAGTACCTTGTGATAAAGATAAATATTTTTAAGCATGTTTGGGAACTTTTAGAAATAAAAGTCATGCTTGGTTATTGGATTTGTTTTAAGAAGGCTTAGAAACACTGTGACATCTAGCAAGTGCATGTTTATTTGGAATAAAAAGCAGTGCTTGTACACAGTCCTTGAGAGGAACTGTAGGAAAAAAAAGATGTCATTTAGAAAAAAGGGAAATACATTTTTTTTTTGTGGTATGCAGGCCTCTCACTGTTGTGGCCTCTCCCGTTGCGGAGCACAGGCTCCAGATGCTCAGGCTCCGGACACTCAGGCCCAGCAGCCATGGCTCACAGGCCCAGCCGCTCCGCGGCATGTGGGATCTTCCCAGACCGGGGCACAAATCGGAGTCCCCTGCATCGGCAGGCAGACTCTCAACCACTGCGCCACCAGGGAAGCCCTCACTTAATTTCTTGATAAACAAAGCACTAGAATTTTTATTTTCTGAAAATTTGAAGAAGCTATTTCTTGAATTTTCCACAAAAGAAAATGCCTCCAAATGAAATGCACCCTTCTTTCAATGCAAAAGCAGGAAAGCACAAACCTTTAAAGTACAGAAGCATTTGGAAGAAATAGAGCTGGGCAACATGCACTAAAGCAATTCTGGATTTTTCTAGAATCAGCATTGGAATGAAGCAGCATTGGAAAATAAAATAAAATTGTACAAGTGAGGCATGCAACAGTTTGGATTTTGTCTGGAAAAGATTCAGGAAGACTCATAAAGAATATTTAATCTTCATTTTTCCTTCAATACCCCTGTGAGCCAAGCTAAATTAAACAAAAAGCATAGTTCATATTTGATTGCCCTTCTCTCTTTAGGGTTAGATTTTTCATTCCCCATTCATCTATTCTATTTCATCTAGTGCCCTGTATGTGTATGTTTAGTTTGATAATTGTTCTGTATTTGTTCCCTTGTACAAGTCAGTTAGGGAATGAGAATGTCTGTCTACCTATCTGTGTATCTATCCATCTATCAATCCATCCATCCGTCCATCACATCCATCATCTCAAGTAATGTTTGTAATTCAAATAAAACTTTATGTAAATATTAATAACTTTTAATATAAACAAAATACTACTATTACCAAATTCTTAATAACTTTTAGTCATTCTCTATTTCTTGATCAACATACACTAAAATTATGAGATTACTAAGTAGAGGGAATGTCTTTATATTTGAAAGATTGATAGCTATTTCTGTAGGTCAGCATTTCCTAATAGATATTAATAAATTTATAGAACAAAATAAGAATACATAGACAAATAATTCCTGGAAATGCTCAGTGACATGAAGAAAAAGTGGATTCTTAAATGCAAAACTTTTCTGAGCTCTTGGTCTAGTTATGTGCTATGTGTATGAAATATCCTACAAACCTGTACCCTTTGGTCAAAGGATCTTTCCACACAAAGCCTTTCATAGGACAGGTTTTGGAAGAAAATGGTTGTCAGATGTGGAAACTTATTTCTTGTTGATATATTTTAAAGTATGCAGTGTCATAGCACTGCTCTGCTCATAGATATTAATATGAGTTTTGTGACATAATATCCTCATTTATAAAATTAGGGGCTTGAGGAGATGAATTCTAAGACTTCTATGCCCCTTGTGTCACATATTTTTTTTATTATATAATTTTGTATTACAATCACCATGATAAATTTATACTTCAATGTTAAGGATGAATAGTTGATTTTTCATTGGTAAATTCCATTTTACAAGAAAAATCATGTAGGTTGCAATTTTTAATTCAAGTAAAACATAAAAGTTTGACTATCCTGAAAGACAAGCACAACCCCTTCCTTTCTGCCCAAATGTACCTTTCACCAAGATTCTGCTCCACAATACTGGATGCTGATTAAGCCTATGCTACTGTCAAGAATGTCATACGGAGTCTTTAATAGTCCATATTCACATGACTGAATCTGGAATGGAGCTAGAGATCTTTTTATTTCTTTACACTCAATACTGGATATATTATTGTACCCTAATATCCCCAAATAAAAGACTTATGCAACCATGTGCAGAAAGTTATGGCAGAAAGAACATTAACTAGGTCAAAGTATTGCTAAAGATAATTAACAATTTTGAGTCTTATATTTCATCACTGTAACATGAGAGGATAATCTCTATATTCTCCATTTTACACTAGGGTGACTATACAGTTTATCTTCCAAATCAAGATACTTTAAAAAATGAAATGGGACACTATTAATAATTATAACAAGTTAGTAGGTATAATTAAGTCTGTTCTGGACAAACTAAGATGGATGGTTACCCATCCTAACAAGCAAATATAATAGTGTGTAACAGAGGGTTGAAAAACTCAGTAGCTGTGCAAATACAGGGTACTGAGATTTTTTACACAAATGTGCTTTTGATGAAAGCGATAGGAAAATGGTTGGGCTATCTGCAGTTTATAAAAGGGGACACAGAATTATGGCAGTTACTTATTACCCAGACTTGTACAAGGAGAGGGCTGTGAGATTAGAAAGTTGCAAGATTGCTGATTAATAGATAAATGCTCTGAGTGCTTTAATAACTGGCTAATTGCTAGAGATAACTCCCCGTGTAGCAAAGGGAATACAAATATTATTCTAAATATAAGGGAACCTGTCTCATAGTTGAGAAAACAAATTCTATATTCAGAACTTTTGAAGGTCCTTTTTTCAGATTAAGCTATATTTTAAAATTTATGGATAGTGTCCATGTCTAGAACTATTTATTTGTTTTTCATTGTTTTAACAGAAAATATTTTATCCAATATTACCTTCTGTTGGCCTATGTAGACATGTTTACAATAGAAATAGCCAAAATTAAATATTCAAGAACAGCATAGCAGGCTTTCTAATTTAACCCCCCTGTACTCTTTATTGAATTATGAAGAGGGTGGGAGTTCTGGTCTAAATTACTATGCAAGGTGGAAGTGTTCATGTTTGGTCTCTACATTATATCCATAGCATTCCAAAAATAAGATATTTGAAGTCAACCATATATAAATCTCTCTAAGCCATTTGACAGTATTAAAATGGCATTCTGGAATCACACAGTTTTTGGTCCTCACATTCATTTAAACTTGTCATCCAAACAGGGACTATTTATTGCATGGAGGTGAGGATAACATGAAAACACTGATCAGTGGTGAGATCATGAAATCCATTTTGTCATTATCTACTTTAGCAATCTAATCAAAGTAATATTTTGACAATTCTTATTAGTCTAGATGTGAGCCTCAGCCCCTGCACTCTGCAATCTGTGATTAATTTATGTAGCTACTCAGCTCTATTTACTTTTTTTTTTCCAGGTTCATAATTTATTGTACAAATTGAGTATCACATGAGTTGATATTAGCTTCTTCAGGCATGGGAACTTAACAGATGAGGTACAGCTTAGAATCCGTTTATTTGCTTTCACAGCTGAAGGTTTTTTAGACCTTAACATAAAGTATAAGACTATCAAAGCAATACCTCCGTATGTGGTCAGTGCACAATTCATTCTCCCCGTTACAGTGTAAAAGTTGAAATATTTTTTGATACCAGTGAATTTGAACTGGGCATCTGTTTCTGCACCCCGCCATGATTTCAACCTTCCAAAACGCACAGACTCCGCCTCTGGTGTCTTTCAATTTACGTAGCGGCACCTTGGCCCCGCCGGAAGAAGCCCTCCATTTCCTATTAATAACGTGTTTATCATATAACTGTATTCAAGGGCTTAGCCTTTTATCTGATTTATAAACACATTTAATACATTTTGCTGATGCAAATTTTAATGTATTTAATAAAATGACCTACAAACTTTATTATTAATGTGTAAATTTCATAGATAACTGAGACTTATCTTCTACCTAGGTCATACTCTAAACAATTTATAACAATTTTTAATGTTTTATTTAGATACCTTTGGAATGTTGAATGAAGTGTTTGAAATGAGCCTGAGACAGCTTAGGTGGCATACATATTTCAAAGGGTAGTTTTACAATTCTAATATAAACTCCATGCACATAGAACCCCCTTTGAAACCTATTTTTAATGTAGGCCTGGATATACTATGGGTCATGTTTGTCCTCTGAAATAAAAACCATGAACAGGACAAAGTTTACCTGGCTTAATTTTTTTCCCCATAACATCTAAGTTATAGTGAGTTTCTACTCCAACACTCTGAACTTTTCTTGTTTTAATATAAAATTTACTTCCCTAGCACTATGCTAGATGCAAGGAAGACAATTTTAAACAACAACAAAATTCTTACCTTTATGCTGTCTTTAAATCAGTGCACAAAGGTAAATGCCACTCAAGTGAGATAGACTCCCAGATTATGTAAAGGATCTAGAACAATAGAATGACACAGAGAGGGAAATGCCATGGATAGGGAAGAAAGCTAACGGAATTTTAAACACCATGGATGGTGTAGGCTGTCACAGAAATGAAGACAACTAAAGTGGTAATAAAAACATACACAGAATTTTAGTGGTCTTGTAGCATCTAGAAAAACAAGAGTTAAAGCCTTTTGATCAAGACACCACCACACGACACCACCACACTATCTTTCTTAACTTACTAAAGTAACTATCCTTTTAGACAACATAAGAGATGCCTGCCTGGACAGCCTTTGATTGTTGAATATATCACAGAAGACAAATCAACTTCATATTCTGATCTCATATTTCTCAGGAAAATGTTTTCTCTTCATTCATTTTCTCAGAAGTTAGGTCTTTTAGTAAAATTACCCAGGTTTCCTTCTATTTAGGTTTCTCATTGTACATTACCTCGTTGGTTTCTTTTTTTAATTGAAGTATAGTTGACTTATATAATTATATTATTTTCAGGTGTACAACATAGTGTTCAGTATTTTTAAATATTATGTACCATACAAACTTACTATAACATTATGGACTATATTCCTTATGCAGTGCATCACATCACTGTGACTTATTTATTTTATAACTGGTAGTCTGTACCTCTTAATCCCCTTTACCTATTTCAACCATACCCTCCCACCCCTGTCAACCACTAGTTTGTTTTCTGTGTCTGTGAGTCTGTTTCTGTTTGTTTTGTGTTTAAGATTCCACATATAGGTGGAAACATTTGTCTTTTTCTATCTGACATTTCATTAAGCATAACACCCTCAAGTTCCATCCATATTGTTGCAAATGGCAAGATTTCATTCTTTTTCATGGTTGAGTAGTATTTCATTGTATAAATATATACCACATCTTAATCCATTTATCTGTTGATGGACACTTAGGTTGGTTGCATATCTTGGCTACTGTAAATAATGCTGCTATGAACATTGGGATGCACATATCTTTTAGAATTAGCATTTTCATTTTCTTTAGATAAGTATCCAGATGTCTAATTGCTGTGTTGTATGGTAGTTCCATTTATAAATTTTTGAGGAAATTTCACACTGTTTTCCATAGTGGCTATATCAATTTACATTCCCACCAACAGTGCAAGAGTTTCCCTTTTCTCCACATCCTTGCAAATACTTGTTATTTGTTGTCTTTTTGATGATAGCCATTCTGACAGGTGTGAAGTGATGTCTCATTGTGGTTTTGATTTGTATTTCTCTGATGATTAGTGACATTGAGCATATTTTCAAGTGCATGTTGGTCATCTGTACATCTTTGGAAAAATGCCTATTCAGGTCTTCTAGCAATTTTTTAATCGATTGTCTGTTGTTGTTGTTGTTGTTGTTTTGATATTGAGTTGTATGAGTTCTTTATGCATTTTGGATATTAACCCCTTATTGGACATATCGTTTGCAAATATCTTCTCCCATTTGTTAGGTAGGCTTTTGTTTTGTTGATGTTTTTCTTTGCTGTGAAAAAGTTTTTTAGTTTGATGTGGTCCCATTTATATTTTTGCTTTTGTTGCCCTTACCTGAGAAGACAGATCCAAAAATATACTGTTAAGACTGATGTCAAAGAGTTTATTGCTCATTTTCTTCTAGGAGTTTTATGGTTTCAGGTCTCACATTTAAGCCTTTCATCTATTTTGAGTTTATTTTGTATGGGGTGTGAAAAAGTAGTCCAGTTTTATTCTTTTGCAGGTACCTGTCCAGTTTTCCCAACACCATTTATTGAAGAGAATGTCTTTTTCCTATTGTATATTCTTGCCTCCTCTGTCATAGATTAAATGCCCATATAAGTGTGGGTTCATTTCTGGGCTCTCTCTTCTGTTCTATTGATTATATATATATATATATATATATATATATGTTTTTGTGTCAGTCCCATACTGTTTTGATTACTATAGGTTTGTAGTATTGTTTGAAGCCAGGGATCTCTAGGTTTTTTCTTTAGCAAGATTGTATGGCTATTTGGGGTCTTTTCTGGTTCCATTCCAAGTTTAGGATTATTTGTCCTAGTTCTGTGAAAAATGCCATTGGGGTCCTAGTTCATAGGGGTTGCATTGAGTCTTTAGATTGCTTTGGGAGTATGGACATTTTAATGATATTAATTCTTCCAATCCATGAAGATGAAATATCTTTCCAACTATATATAGTGTCTTCAATTTCTTTCATCACTGTCTTATAGTTTTCAGAGTACAGCTCTTTCACCTTCATGGTTAAGTTTATTTCTACATATTTATTATTTTTGATGTGATGATGAATGGGATTGTTTTCTTGATTTCTTTTCTGGTAGTTTATTATTAATGTATAGAAATGCAGCACATTTCTGTACATTGATTTTATATCCTGCAACTTTACTGAATTTATTTATCATTTCTAAGAATAGATTTTTGGTGGAGTCTTTAGGGTTTTCTACATAGAGTATCATGTCATCTGCGAATAATGACAGTTTTACTTCTGCCATTCCAATATTATGTTGAATAAAAGTTGTGAGAGTGAGTGTCCTTGTCTTATTCCTGATCTTAGAGGAAACGTTTTCAGCTTTTCACCAGTGATTATAATGATAGCTTTGTTTGTCATAAATGCACTTTATTATGTTGAGGTGTGTTCTTCATATTCCAACTGACTTGAGAATTTTTATCTTGAATGGATGTTGAATTTTGTCAAAAGCTTTTTCTGCATCTATTGAGATTGTCATGTGATTTTTATCCTTTGTTCTGTTAATATGGTGTATCACATTAATTGATTTGTGGATATTGAATCTTGCAAGGATATTCATCCTTACATCCCTGGAATAAATCCCACTTGATCATGATGTATGATCCTCTTAAGGTATTGCTGAATTCACTTTGGTAATATTTTGTTGAGGACTTTTGCACCTATATTCATCTGGGATATTCCTTATAATTTACTTTCTTCTTAAAAGTCTTTGTCTAGTTTTGGTATCAGGGTAATGTTGGCTTTATAGAATGATTTTGGAAGTTCTCCCCCACTTCAATTTTTTATAATAGCTTGAGAAAGTTGTGTACTAACTCCTCTTTAAATGTTTGGTAGAATTCCCCTGTGAATCTGTTTGGCCCTGGACTTTTGTTTTTGGGGATTTTTTTGATAACTGATTCAATTTCATTACTAGTCATTGGTGTGTTCAGATTTTCTGTTTCTTCCTGATTCATACTTGGAAGGTTGTATGCTTCTAGGAATTTATCCATTTCTTCTAGGTTGTCTGATTTATTGATATATAGTTGTTGGTAGTATTCTCTTATGATTGTTTGTATTTTGGTGTTGTTGTTTGTAGCTTCTCTTTCATTTCTAATTTAATTTATTTGGGCCCTCTCTTTTTTTCTTGATGAGTCTGGCTAAATGTTTATCAATTTGTTTATCTTTCAAAAAAACCAGGTCTTAGTTTCAATTATTTTTTTCTATTTTTTTTTGTTCTCTATTTCACTTATTTCTTCTCTGATCTTTACTATTTTCTTCCTTCTACTAACTTTGGGATTTCCCTAATTCCTTTAGGTGCAAAGTTAGGTTGTTTACTTGAGTTTTTTCTGGTTTCTTGATGTAGGCCTGTCTTGCTATAAACTTCCTTCTTAGAACTGCTTTTGCTAGGTCTTATAGATTTTCAAAAGTTGTGTTTCTATTTTCATTTGTCTCGGGGTATTTTAAAAATTTCCTCTTCAATTTTTTCATTGACCCATTGGTTTCTTTAGTAAAATGTTACTTAGTCTCCATATAAGTGTTTTTTCCAGTTTTTTTCCTGTAACTAATTTCTAGTTTTATACTGTTGTGATTGGAAAAGATGATTGATATGATTTAATCTTAAATTCATTGAGACTTATTTTGTGACCTAGCAAATACTATCCTGGAGAATGTTCCATGTGCACTTGGAAATAATGTGTACTCTGCTGTTTTTGGATGGAATGTTTTGTAGATATTATTAAGTTCATCAGGCTTAATATGTCATTTAAGGCCAATGTTTCTGTATTGATTTTCTCTCTGGATGATTTATCTGCTGATGTTAGTGGGGTATTAAAGTCCACTTCCATTACTTTATAACTGTCAATTTATCCCTTTATGTCTACTAATATTCTCTTTATAAATTTGGGTGCTCTTATGTTAGGTGCCTATATGTTTACAGATGTTATATTATCTTCTTGGATTGACTCTTTTATCTTTATGTACTGTCTTTCTTTGTCTCTTGTTACAGTCTTTGTTTTAAAATCTATTTTGCTACTCTAACTTTCTTTTCATTTCTGTTTGCATGAGATGTCTTTTTCCTTCCCTTCACTTGCAGTCTGTATGTGTTTTTAGCTTTTGGAGTGAGTCTCTTGTAGGTAATACATGGATGGGTGTTGCTTTTTATCCATTCAGTCATCTTTTGATTGGAGCATTTAGTCCTTTTATATTTTATGTGATTATTGATAGGTATGTACTTATTGACATTCTGTTACTTGTTTTTTGGTTGTCTTGGTAGTCCTTTTCTTCTTCTTTTAGTTTCTTTTCATGTGCTTTGATGATTTTCTTTACTGTCATGTTTGGGTTCCTTTCTCTTTGTTGCTTTTGTATGTGTGTGTGTGTGTGTGTGTGTGTATGTGTGTGTGTGTGTATCTATTGTATGTTTTTCATCTGTGGCTATATATATATCTTTGCTTTAAACTGATAGTTATTTAAGTTCAAAGCTCTACATTTTTACCCCTTCCCCAGGTTCTATGTTCTTGACTTCATATTTAATATCTTTTTGTATATCCCTTAACTACTTATTGTAGTTATCATTGATTTCTATAGACTTTTGTCTTTTAATCTTCATACTGACTTTTTAAGTTGTTGATCCACTGCCTTTAGCATATATATATATCCACTGCCTTTACCAGTGAGATTTTTTTTCCTTCATATATTTCCTTATTTCTTGTTATGGTCTTTCTTTTTCACTTAAGGAAGACCCTTCAATATTTCTTTTAAGGCCAATTTAGTGGTGACAGACTCTTAGTTTTTGCTTGTCTGGGAAACTCTTTATCTCTCTTTCAATTCTGAATGATAACCTTGCTGTGTAGAGTATCCTTGGGTGTAGGTTTTTTCTTCCTTTCAGCACTGTGAGTATATCATGACATGCATTTCTGGCCTTCAAAACTTCTATTGAAAAAAATCAGCTTATAGCCTTGTGGGAGTTTCCTTGTATGTAACTCTTTGTTTTTTCTCTTGATGCCTTTAAAATTCTCTCTTTATATTTAACATTTGCCATTTTAATTATGATATGTCTTACTGTGAGTCTTTTTGGGTTCATGTTGTTTGGGACTCTGTATTTTCTGGACCTGACCTGGATATTTGTTTTCTTCCCCAGGTTAGGGAAGCTTTCAGCCATTATTTCATCAGATAAGCTTTCTGCCTTTTTCTCTCTCTCTTCTCTTCCTGGGACACCTATAATGTGAATGTTAGTATACATAATGTTGTCTCTGGGGTCCCTTAAAATATTTTAATTTTTTAGATTCTTTTTTTTTTGTCTGTTCTGATTGAATGATTTCCACTATTCTGTTTTCTTGGCCACTTATGTGTTCTTCTTTATCATCTAATCTGTTGTTGATTTCTTCTAATGTATTTTTCATTTCAGTTATTGTATCCTTCAGCTCTGATTGGTCCTTTTTTGTTGTTTTTTTTTTCTAATTCTTTGTTAAGTTCTCACTATGTTTCTCTATTCTGCTGAGGTCAGGGAGTATTTTTATGACTGTTGCTTTGAACTCTTTATCAAGTAAATTACTTAGCTCTGTTTCATTAGGGTGTTTTTGGTGAGGGTTATCTTATTCTCTTGTTTGGGTACATAGTCCTCTCTCTTCTCAATTTGTTTGGCTTTCCATGTCTCTCTATGTATTAGGTGAAACAGTTATCTATTTGGGTATTGGAGGTGTGTGCTTGTGTGGGAGCATCCTTACAGAGACTGTGTGCCTGATGGTTTGACAGAGGGCTGGAGCTGAAGTGAGCATGGGGTGTGGCTTCTCTCTGGTGTATTGGAAGCTGTCTCCTTGGTGGGGTTAGGGGGCTGGAGCTGGAGCTCAGTGCAGACCAGGGTTTCTCCTGGGGAATGTTGGAAGCAACTGCCTTGGTGGGGGTGAGCTGGAGCCAGAGGGGCTAGAGCTGGAGACCAGTGCATGACAATACTTCTCCTGAGTTTTTTTTTAGGGCTGCTGCTTTGTGGGAGGTTTGGAGCCAGAGCAGGCTGTGGGCTGGGGGGCTGTGCTGGGACCATCTTGGAAGGCCAGCTAGAATACCAGGTGCTTTTCAATCTGCTGCCTCTCTGCTAAGATGTGGAGTGAGTATGTTTGTGTGAATGTCCTTTAAGAGCAGCCTAGTTTTTTTTTTTTTTTTCTTTTTCTTTTTTCCTACAGCCCTCTGGCTCTTCTAGTCATAAACCCTGCTTGTTTCAAAGCCAGTTAAGGGGGTTCATCTTCCTGGTGCCAGTACCCTTGTCTTGGGTACCCATTATGGGGTTCAAAACCCTTGCTCATTAGGTAGGACCTCTAAGTTTGTGATATCCCCTCCCACTTGTGGCTTGCCCACCAAGGGCACGTGTCCTGACTAGATCACTTTTTTCTCCTCCAACTGGTTTTGATGTGTTTTTTTTTTTATATATACTTGACTGTAGAAAAGCTGTTCTGCTAGCCTTCAGGTCTTTCTCAGAGAAAGTTGCTCTATATGTCTTTGTAATTTTGTTGTGTTCATGAGAGGAGGTGAGCTCAGGGTCTTCCTACTCTGCCTTCTTGATCTTGCCTCCAAATGGGAGTTCTTGTATAAAGTCGTCGTGTATAAGTTTAGACAGCCTACACTCTTTTCTCAGTTCAGGTACTCATTGGAAAAGACCATTTCCAAGGTCCAAGACCAGCTTGGGAAAACAATCAAACACTGAAATTGTAACATGTGATACGTAGCCTGGTGTTAGCAGCCCTTTGTCCCCTCAGAAACATGTGTTAGGGAAGATGCTAGCATTCTTTGTATTATATGCATGCATGCTTCTGAGGTTGTTTTCTTATCTCTTATTAGAACATTTAGCAATATATAATCATGTTATCTTGAACAGTATGAAAGGAAAATTTAAAAAAAACCTAAATACCAGGACAAGTGTAGAAATTAATTTGTATGCTAAGTGGTTGGGTTCCTGGACTTTGTGCCTGGAAAAGAGGTTGGATTACAAAAGCAAAGGATGGAAGTATCATTGAGAAAAAACAATATTTTGAAATAGCTTTGACAAAGCTTCTGATACAGAATTTGAACAGAATTTATTATATATCCTAATTCTAAACCACAGTATCAACTTCCTCTTTGGGTTAACTCAGTTATGACTGATTAACTCTGAACTGAAAATTAAATAATCAATATTAAGTAGATTATAAAAAGGCTGCTAAGGAAATGGAACTACTATTTGGTTGAGGATCTATAATATGCCAAATATTTTATGTATTACTTTAAAACATTTGGGAGGGAAGAACTTATTATCACCTTCACTCTTTAGATAAGAACAACTTCCCAGTTTAGAGCTATTAAGTGATAGTGGTGAGGTTGATTTGAACCCATAAGTTCCTGACTCTACACAAACATTAGCATTTCTATAATAAATTAAAAATTAAATAAATATTTCTCAATTACCTTTTCAACATACTATATGGTCATAAGGGCTGTTAAAGCAAAAGAAAAATATCTGATATTTCCTTATGGCTGTCATGTAAAAGGTAGAGGGAATTTGGTGGTCTTAGTTGACATGAGTCAGATCATAAGAAAGAGCAGGAGAGAATAAAATGGAAAGGTCCTCACTCAGCCCTCTTCCTTCTTCTGAGGGCTGTTACCTCAGTAAAGGAGATTTCTGATTTCTCTGTAGACATTATAGGAAAGTTAAAAAAAAGCTGGAAAATAAAGTCTGAGTTAGGACATGGAGAAACTCTTAGCCTGTATAAACATAGTTGTGTTCATTACTCTTACCAGTTCTTATTTTTTTTTAATTTCAAAAGTGGAAGTAATGTTCATTTTACATCATGAAACAAAGAAAATGTTTTAAAGAAAAATGTAAAATATCTCCTCTCAACCCTTTTTAATATTAATAGCTTCATGGTATCTCCCCAGACTCGTATCCATAAACATATATGAGGCTTATTGATCTTTTTTAAAGTGTGATAATAACTTTGGCTCATAATTTTCTTATTTAAAATGTATCATGGTCATCTTTCCAAATTAAGATAAATTTCTAAGTAATTCTCTTTTTTTTTTTTTTTAAACATCTTTATTGGGGTATAATTGCTTTACAATGGTGTGTTAGTTTCCGCTTTATAACAAAGTGAATCAGCTATACATATACATATGTTCCCACATGTCTTCCCTCTTGCGTCTCCCTCCCTCCCACTCTCCCCATCCCACCCTTCCAGGCTGTCACAAAGCACCGAGCTAATATCCCCGTGCCCTGCGGCTGCTTCCCCCCAGCTATCTACCTTACTACGTTTGTTAGTGTGTATATGTCCATGACTCTCTCTCGCCCTGTCAAAACTCACCCTTCCCCCTCCCCATATCCTCAAGTCCGTTCTCCAGTAGGTCTGCGTCTTTATTCCTATCTTACCCCTAGGCTCTTCATGACATTTTTTTCCCTTAAATTCCATATATATGTGTTAGCATACGGTATTTGTCTTTTTCTTTCTGACTTACTTCACTCTGTATGACAGACTCTAGGTCTATCCATCTCATTACAAATAGCATAAGTAATTCTCTTTTAATAACTGCATTAACAACCTCAATATGATCATAACCGTAATCTACATAACTGCTCCCCCATTGAAAGACATTCTGATTATTTCCAGTTATCTTGATATTACAATTAATGCTGTAATATTCTGCAAGTACTGGTGCTTTTGGTTTAATAGGCTAGGTTTTCAAAAGTTACTAATAGATTACATATATTTTTCAGTTTTTATGTATAGTCAGATTGCTTTTTGTATCAGTTAGGCTCCAGCATGAAACATTGACATATTAAAATCATCAAATTTGAGAAAAGTTTAATAAAAGGACCAGTTATAAAAGAGTGGACAGGATTTAGGGAGAACACCAAGGATGGTTCAATTCTCTGGTGCTAGTAACACTGAGGAATTACCACTTGTAGATCAGAAGGCTCTAGAGGCAGAATGTGTGAAGAGGGTTGCCCCACAGGAGTTGCAACCTTCCTTGAGAGATGCAGTCAGGCAATGGAGATCCTGACATTAGGGAGTTGATGAAATACATACTATGACCTCAGCCTTCTTCCTCATTCTCATCTTCTGCTGAATCCCCTCACTGGCTGAATAAAACCAAGAAATTCAAGGGACAGAGATCCTATTAATGTAATTTCTGCAGGTAACTTCCCCAAAAGCTCAAAGAAGAATGGGGAAAAGTTTGAGAATGGACCAAGAGGAAGGAATGGAAAATATCCTTCACAGCACTCATCTCAAATACTTTACCATTGATCTTTCCCTTTGTCCAAGTAAAATTATTGTGCTTCTGCCACAGAGATCACAAGAATCCTTTCAATTACCATGTCAATACGGGGTGAAATCAGTTAAGGAACTGATATCCAGGATCTCATTAAGAAGATATCCAGCATCTCATTAAAAATAAAAACCCAAAAAACATATATGTTACAGAAATTCATACCTCCTCAGTCTCTGCATTTTATAATTTTTTTAATATCCCAATCTGATGGAAAAATTGAAATCTTGTTTTACAAAATTTTGCAATTACCTTTATTCTGTTGAGTTGAACATATTTTCGAGTGTTTATTGGTTATTTAGATTTCCTTACTTGTGAATTGCCTATTCATATCCTTTGCCAACTTTTTCTACTATATCAGTAAATAAAAAACCTCTTTAAATATTAAGCATTCATTCACTTATTCATTCATTCAATACATATACATTGAATGTCCACTATGTGACAGGTTTTATTCTAGGCAGTGGAATCCAGTGAACAAAATAGGCAAAAATGCCTGCCTTCATGAAAATCATATTCTAGAGATGAGAGACATGAATTAGTACAACATATAGTATATTAGATGGTGAAACATACGCAGAAGGGAGGAGACAAAGTGAAGGATGATTTTTGGAAATGCTATTTTAAATGGAACAGTCGAAAAATGTTCTAGGGAAAATGTAGCTAAGCAAAGATCCAAGGATATAAGCTAGGGAATGATGTCTGTACTTTGTAAAGAACATTCCAGAGAAAAGAACAAGCACAAATTCCCTTTGGTGAGCATTTCTGATTGATGGTTGAACTGTTGGGAAGGCTGTGTGGTTGGAGCACAATGACGAGTGCGAAAGTAGAAAATGAGATCAGGGAGCCTATGGTAGTAGAAGACTAATAAATAATTGAGGGCCCAGGAAGCCATTATAGGAATTTTACTTTTTATTCTGAGTGAAATGGGAAGTCATTAGAAAGATCTGAGCTGAAGAGTGACAAGATCTAACTCATTTTAAAGAATCATTCTGGCTTCCAAATTGATGTTTGGCCAGATAGAGAGGAGATTTGGTAAAGACAGAACCAAGAAGATAACTTTGGAGACTACTTCAGTAATCCAGGAAAGAAATGATAGTGAACTGAGGTGGCAGTAGAGGATAAAACAATGGTTGAATTCTGGGTATATTCTGAAAGTAGAGCAGATAAGGAGATGTTGAAGTTTTAGATGTTGCATTTAAATTTGATTGTTGGTTTAAGGATCAGAGTTCTTGTTAATAGCAGGATAAGTTTGAGATGCCTACCATCCATCCCAGATGGGGTCACAGTTGGATGTAGAAGTCTGGAGTATCTTGGGGAGATACCAGCTGGGGATATTGTCACTTGTATATGAAATGTGTTTAAATTATTTTTTCACAATCTTGCATTTGCCTTTTGATATTTTTTCCGTTCTTTTTGATGTCGTTGCTATTGTTTTTTTGTCTCTGTTCCTTTGTTCTGTTTCCTATTTGCTTAGCAAAATCTCTAACAGCAGTAGTTTATAAATATAGTTATTTAATTTTTTATTCCAATCATACTTAAGGTTAGAGAAAAACCATAACACTTTATAAACTTTATAATTTTGTATAATTTTAATCCAGTTGAAACATATTTTAAAATATAGTATAAATGGAGTATTATTATGTATTTTTAAAACTGAATATGGATCACCTTTACAAAGCTCTGTGTTTTACAAAGACTGTTATCAATGATAAAAAAACAGTTATTTTATATCATGGGGATTTTTATAATTTGTCTGCAAAATGATTTTGACTTACATCATGTTTGCATCTAGGGGTTTAAAAAATACTGAGTTCATTGAATAGCCATTAATGAATTATTGATGATGAAGCAAGATTTAAGTCTTGTTTTTTTTTTTTTTGTTTGTTTTCTGTTTTTTTTTAATAAACAAAATTTTAAAAATATTAGGGGGAAAAAAGGCCACCAGCATAATTTAGCATTCTCAACAAAGCTTTTTAAACTTTTCATATTCTCAGAAACCTATTACAAAAGCTGAAAGACCAGTACTATTTATAGCAAGGGGTTATAATATTTTTATTTGTAGAATAAAAAACAAAGTCTGCTGGG
>NW_020172369.1:2539801-2549388 GCF_003031525.2 Neophocaena asiaeorientalis asiaeorientalis
ATATATATATATACTTTTTAATTTATTTACATTTTCATTTATTGTTAAATTATAATATTTGTCTTGATTTTCTTTACATTTTCATTTTTTTAAGTTGTAATATTTGTCTTGATTTTATTTGTTTCAGTAGTTTCTTAAGTTTGAAGATATCAAGTCAAAGTTGTTGAGATTTGGCCATGAGATGGCCTTTGGAGAGTAATATAAAAATAATTTGATGATAATAGTGAATGAAACCTGAATTTAGAACAATAATAACAAAATTCCAGGAAAGAATGGGAAGGGTGGGAAATGAAACAGAAGAATATACATATTTCTGAAGTTTGGAAATTATTTCAAAAGAAAGGAAAATATTAATCATGCAGTAACTGTTTAATCTTTAAGCCATGATTCTTTGGGGCTGCTATTTTCACTTCCAAATTAAAGAATGAATTTGGAAGGTTCACAAAAGAACTAAATGCATTTACAATCAAAGTATTTCACAGCTTAATGGAAACTTACAAATACAATCATACACCATATTTTATGACACAAGCCCCAAAAGATTTTTAAGAAACTTGACCACAGGTTTGACTTCAGTGTTATTTGAAACTGTCTTCAGATATTATTGAGTAAAATAGCATGTTGAGAAAAATAATATGTGAAAGTAAATTAAAAGTTAGCTAAGTATTTTACCTGACCTAATTATTTTTTCTCTCGTAGACCAGCCATTAAGGGTCAAGATGCTCAAGGATTAAGTGAGTGAGAATGACCCAGACCAACCCTCCTACTCTTCATCTTCTCTTGTAAGGTGCAGTAAAGTCACTGAGCATATGGACACTGCTTTCTGGGAAAACATTTGAAATACATTTTAATTTGCAAATTCAAACACAACCATAAACTCAGTTCATTTTGTTTTTGGCTGCACATCACTTCTGCCAAGAGCTGCCCTGCGTGCTACCAGATAAATAAACATTTCTTACTTGGGGCAGAACTCTGAAGCCAGATTAGATTGAGGCTAAGCACTCTTGAATGATAATTTAAGAGTAAATAAGACTCATTTATTTGTTTAAGAGTAATAAGTCTCTTATTTATGGTAAATTATTAGCAAAATTTATCTTTTCAACTTGAATAGTTTAAAATATAATATTCAAATAGTAACATTATCATAAACACATCTAAGAGATTCTCAGACTTCATCAACAATGCATTCAGACAGTGAATAGAAGACAGTATTTTTTATCCAACCAAGCCAGAGTGAGTGTTTCTCTAGCTGCTTGGGTTCCCCAGCTTTGCTTTGATATGAGTGACTAACTTCCAAGGCATTTTAAAGAGGTGACTGATAGGTTCTTACATCACTAGCATGACTAGTCAATAAATCAATAACAGAAAATTCATTCTTCTTTATGTTTTAACCAACTTTATGACCAAGTCAAAGAAATAAATGGAGCTGGGAGTGTAGGGTTCCAACCCAGTAGATTGAAGTGCAGCTGCAGAACAACTGCCCTATCTGGAAGCTTTCATGAGACAAGTTGAATTTAAGTTATTTTTTTTTAAATTAAAAAATCTGTTCCTCCCCAACATCAGTCACTCCATTCAGGAAACTTGCACAAGTCTCTTAGATAGCCTCATCCACCAAAAGGCAGACATCAGAAGCAAGAACTACAATCCTGCAGCCTGTGGAACCAAAACCACAATCACAGAAAGATAGGCAAAAAGAAAAGGCAGAGGACTATGTACCACCTGAAGGAACAAGATAAAACCCCAGATAAACAATAAAGGAAGTGGAGATAGGCTACCTTCCAGAAAAAGAACTCAGAATAATGATAGTGAAGATGATCCAGGACTTCAGAAAAAAAATGGAGGCAAAGATAAAGAAGATTCAAGAAATGTTTAACAAAGACCTAGAAGAATTAAACAACAAACACCTAGAAGAATTAAAGAACAAACAAACAGAGATGATCAATACAATAACTGAAGTGAAAAATACACTAGAAGGAATCAATAGCAGAATAACTGAAACAGAAGAATGGATAAGTGACCAGAAGACAGAATGGTGGAATTCACTGCGGTGGAACAGAATAAAGAAAAAAGAAAAAAAGCAATGAAGACAGCCTAAGAGACCTCTGGGACAATAATAAATGCACCAACATTCACATTGCAGAGGTTACAGAAGGAGAAGAGAGAGAAAAAGGACCCGAGAAATAATTTGAAGAGATTAGAGTCAAAAACTTCACTAACATGGGAAATGAAATAGCCACCAAGTCCAGGAAGTGTAGAGAGCCTCAGGCAAAATAAACCCAAGGAGAAACACACAGAGACACATAGTAGTCAAACTGACAAGAATTAAAGACAAAGAAAAATTAAAAGAAACAAGGGAAAAACAACAAATAATATACAAGGGAACTCCCATAAGGTTAACAGCTGATTTCTCAGCATAAACTCTACAAGCCAGAAGAGAGTGGCACAATATATTAAAAGTTATGAAAGGAAAGAACCTACAACCAAGATTACTCTACCTGGAAAAGATCACATTCAGATTTGACAGAGAAATCAAAAGCATTACAGACAAGCAAAAGCTAAGAGAATTCAGCACCACCAAACCACCTCTACAACAAATGCTAAAGGAACTTCTCTAAGTGGAAACACAGAGATGAAAAGGACTTACAAAAACAAACCTAAAACAATTAAGAAAATGGTAATAGGAACATAATATTGATAATTACCTTAAAGGTGAATGGATTAAATGTTCCAACCAAAAGACACAAGCTTGTTGAATGGATACAAAAACAAGACCCTTATATATGTTGTCTAAAAGAGACCCACTCTGAAGTGGGTCACTAGGTCTGAACCTAGGAAAACATACACACTAAAAGTGAACGGATGGAAAAAGATATTCCATGCAATTGGAAATCAAAAGAAAACTGTAGTAACAATTCTCATATCAGATAAAATAGACTTTAAAATAAAGAATGTTACAAGGGAAAATGAAGAATGTTAAATAATGATCAATGAAAGAAGATATAACAATTATAAATATATTTGAGGTGCTCCAACATAGGAGCACCTCAGTGCATAAGGCAAATGCTAACAACTATAAAAGAGGAAATCGACGGTAACACAATAATAGTGTGGGACTTTAACACCTCAATTACACCAATGGACAGATCATCCAGACAGAAAATTAATAAGGAAACACAAGCTTTAAATGACACAATAGACCAGATAGATTTTTTTTTTTTTTTTGTGGTACATGGGCCTCTCACTATTGTGGCCTCTCCCGTTGCAGAGCACAGGCTCCAGAATTTTTTTTTTTTTTTTTTGTGGTACATGGGCCTCTCCCTATTGTGGCCTCTCCCATTGCAGAGCACAGGCTCCAGAGGCACAGGCTCAGCAGCCATGGCTCACGGGCCCAGCTGCTCCATAGCATGTGGGGTCTTCCCGGACCAGGGCATGAACCCGTGTCCCCTGCATCTGCAGGTGGACTCTCAAACACTGCACCACCAGGGAAGCCCAAACCAGATAGATTTACTTGATATTTATAGGACATTCTATCCAAAAACAGCACATTACACTTTCTTCTCAAGTGCACATGGAACATTCTCCAGGATAGATCACATCTTGGGTCACAAATCAAGCCTTGGTAAATTTATGAAAATTGAAATCATATCAAGCATCTTTTCCAACCATAACACGAGATTAAAAATCAATAATAGGGAAAAAAACATAAAAAACTACAACCACATAGAAACTAAACAATACATTACAAAATAACCAAGAGGTCACTGGAGAAATCAAAGAAGAAATCAAAAAATACCTAGAGACAAATGACAAGGAAAACATGATAATCCAAAACCTATTGGATGCAGCAAAGGCAGTTCAAAGAGAGAAGTTTACAGCAATACAATCCAACCTTAAGAAACAAGAAAAATCTCAAATAAACAATCTAACCTTACACCTAAAGGAACTAGAGAAAGAAGAACAAACAAGACCCAAAGTTATTAGAAGGAAAATGCTAAAGGAACTTCTCTAAGTGGAAACACAGAGATGAAAAGGACTTACAAAAACAAACCTAAAACAATTAAGAAAATGGTAATAGGAACATAATATTGATAATTACCTTAAAGGTGAATGGATTAAATGTTCCAACCAAAAGACACAAGCTTGTTGAATGGATACAAAAACAAGACCCTTATATATGTTGTCTAAAAGAGACCCACTCTGAAGTGGGTCACTAGGTCTGAACCTAGGAAAACATACACACTAAAAGTGAACGGATGGAAAAAGATATTCCATGCAATTGGAAATCAAAAGAAAACTGTAGTAACAATTCTCATATCAGATAAAATAGACTTTAAAATAAAGAATGTTACAAGGGAAAATGAAGAATGTTAAATAATGATCAATGAAAGAAGATATAACAATTATAAATATATTTGAGGTGCTCCAACATAGGAGCACCTCAGTGCATAAGGCAAATGCTAACAACTATAAAAGAGGAAATCGACGGTAACACAATAATAGTGTGGGACTTTAACACCTCAATTACACCAATGGACAGATCATCCAGACAGAAAATTAATAAGGAAACACAAGCTTTAAATGACACAATAGACCAGATAGATTTAATGGATATTTATAGGACATGCCATCTAAAGACACATTACACTTTCTTCTCAAGTGCACACGGAACATTCTCCAGGATAGATCACATCTTGGGTCACAAATCAAGCCTCAGTAAATTTAAGAAAATTGAAATTGTATCAAACATCTTTTCTAACCCGTGTCCCCTGCATCTGCAGGTGGACTCTCAAACACTGCACCACCAGGGAAGCCCAAACCAGATAGATTTACTTGATATTTATAGGACATTCTATCCAAAAACAGCACATTCCACTTTCTTCTCAAGTGCACATGGAACATTCTCCAGGATAGATCACATCTTGGGTCACAAATCAAGCCTTGGTAAATTTATGAAAATTGAAATCATATCAAGCATCTTTTCCAACCATAACACGAGATTAAAAATCAATAATAGGGAAAAAAACATAAAAAACTACAACCACATAGAAACTAAACAATACATTACAAAATAACCAAGAGGTCACTGGAGAAATCAAAGAAGAAATCAAAAAATACCTAGAGACAAATGACAAGGAAAACATGATAATCCAAAACCTATTGGATGCAGCAAAGGCAGTTCAAAGAGAGAAGTTTACAGCAATACAATCCAACCTTAAGAAACAAGAAAAATCTCAAATAAACAATCTAACCTTACACCTAAAGGAACTAGAGAAAGAAGAACAAACAAGACCCAAAGTTATTAGAAGGAAGGAAATCATAAAGATCAGAGAATAAATAAATGCAATAAAAACAAAGAAAACAATAGCAAAGATCTATAAAACTAAAAGCTGGTTCTTTGAGAAGATAAACAAAATTGATAAACCTCTAGCCAGACTCATCAAGAAAAAGAGGGAGAGGACTCAAGTCAATAAAATTAGAAATGAAAAAGAAGTTACAACAGACACTGCAGAAATTCAAAACATCATAAGAGACTACCACAAGCAACTCTATGCCAACAAAATGGACAACCTGGAAGAAATGGACAAATTCTTAGAAAGGTGTAGCCTTCCAAGACTGAACCAGGAAGAAATAGAAAATATGAACAGACCAATCACAAGTAATGAAATTGAAACTATGATTAAAAATCTTCCAACAAAAAAAAGTCCTGGTCCAGATAGCTTCACGGGTGACTTTTATCAAACGTTTAGAGAAGAGCTAACACCAATCCTTCACACACTCTTCCAAAAAATTGAAGATGAAAGAACACTCCCAAACTCATTCTACAAGGCCACCATTACCCTGATACCAAAACCAGACAAAGATGCTACAAAAAAAGAAAATTACAGACCAATATCACTGATGAATATACATGCAAAAATCCTCAACAGAATGCTAGCAAACAAAATCCAGCAACACATTAAAATGATCACACACCATAATCAAGTGAGATTTATCCCAGGGATGTAAGGATTCTTCAATATATGAAAACCAATCAATGTGATACACCATATTAAGAAACTGAATAATAAAAACCATATGATAATCTCAATGGATGCAGAAAAACTTTTGACAAAACTCAACACCCATTTATGATGAAAACTCTCCAGAAAGTGGGTACAGAGGGAACATACCTCAACATAACAAAGGCCATATATAACAAACCCACAGTAAACATCATTCTCAATGGTGAAAAACTGAAGCATTTCCTCTAAGATCAGGAACAAGACAATGATGTCCATTCTCACCACTATTATTCAACATAATTTTGGAAGTCCTGGCCATGGCAATCAGCGAAGAAAAAGAAATAAAAGGAATACAAATTGGAAAAGAAGCAGTAGAACTGTCACTGTTTGCAGATGACATGATATTATACATAGATAATCCTAGAAGATGCCATGAGAAAACAACTAGAGCTAATCAGTGAATTTGGTAAAGTTGCAGGATGCAAAATGAATGCACAGAAAACTCTTGCATTCCTATAAACTAACAATGAAAGATCGGAAAGAGAAATTAGGGAAACAGTCCTATTCACCATTGCAACAAAATGAATAAAATACCTAGGAATAAACCTACCTAAAGAGGTAAAAGACCTGTACTCAGAAAACTATAAGACACTGATGAAAGAAATCAAAGGTGACACAAACAGATGGAAAGATGGAAGATTTGGATTGGAAGAATCAATGTTGTGAAAATGACTATACTACTGAAAACAATCAACAGATTCCATGCCATCCCTATCAAATTACCAATGGCATTTTTTTTTACAGAACTAAAACAAAAAATCTTAAAATTTGTATGGAGACAAAATAGACCCTGAATAGCCAAAGCAGTCTTGAGGAAAAAAAACGGAGCTGGAAGAATTAGATTCCCTGACTTCAGACTATACTTTAAAGCTACAGTAATCAAGACAATATGGTACCAGCACAAAAACAGAAACATAGATCAATGGAACAAGATAGAAATCCCAGAGATAAACCCACGCACCTATGGAGAACTAATCTATGACAAAGGAGACCAGGATATACAATGGAGAAAAGACAGTCTATTCAATAAGTGGTGCTGGGAAAACTGGACTGCTACATGTAAAATAATGAAATTAGAACACTCCCTAACACTATACACAAAAATAAACTCCAAATGGATTAAAGACCTAAATGTAAGACCAGACACTGTTAAACTCTTAGAGTAAAACACAGGAAAAATACTCTTTGCCATAGTCACAGAAAGATTTTTTGACCTACCTCGTAAAGTAATGGAAATAAAAACAAAAATAAACAAATGAGACCTAAGGAAACTTAAAAGCTTTTGCACAGCCAAGGAAACTCTAAACAAGACAAAAAGACAACCCTCAGAATGGGAGAAAATATTTGCAACAAATCAATGGACAAAGGATTAATCTCCAAAATATATAAACAGCTCTTGCAGCTCAATATTGAAAAAACAACCCAATCAAAAATTGGGCAGAAGATCTAAACAGACATTTCTCCAAAGAAGACATACAGATGGCCAAGAGGCACATGAAAAGCTGCTCAACATCACTAATTATTAGAGAAATGCAAATCAAAACTACAATGAGGTATATCACCTCACACTTGTTAGAATGGGCATCATCAGAAAATCTACAAACAACAAATGCTGGAGAGGGTGTGGAGAAAAGGGAACCCTCTTGCACTGTTGGTGCGAATGTAAATTGGTACAGCCACTATGGAGAACAGCATGGAGGTTCCTTAAAAACCTAAAAATAAAATTTACCATATGACCCAGCAATCCCACTACTGGGCATATACCATATACCATATACCATATACCAGAGAAAACCATAATTCAAAAAGACACTTGCACCCCCATGTTCATTGTAGTACTATTTCCAATAGCCAGGTTGTGAAAGCAACCTAAATGCCCATTGACAGACAAATGCATAAAGAAGTTGTGGTAAGTATCTACAAAGGAATATTACTCAACCATAAAAAAAATGAAATTGAGTCATTTGTAGAGATGTGGATGAACCTAGAGACTGTCATACAGAGTGAAGTAAGTCAGAAAGAGAAAAAATATATCGTATATTAATGCATATATGTAGAATCTAGAAAAATGGTACCGATCCAGTTTGCAAGGCAGAAATGGAGACAAATGTAGAGAAGAAATGTGTGAACAACAAGGAAAGAAATTGTGGGAGTGTGGGATGAATTGGGAGATTGGGATTGACATATATACACTAATATGCATAAAGTGGATAACTAATAAAAGCATGCTGTATTTAAAAAAGCAGCTTTAGACATAAGATAAATAAGAAAAATAATAAAATTCATGATGTTAGTTGATAATAGACATAATAATATGATTTAAAAAAAAATTCTGTTCCTCAATCATACAAGTTGCAATTCTAGCTTTCAGTAGTTGTATGTGACTAGTGACCACCATATTAAACAGTTCAGATATGGTATATGTCCATCCAGTTAAGAAAATCTAATTGGGCAGTATTGCTAGAATCATGAGTACCTTGATCAGGGTTGTATTCTTTGTTCCCTGTCTACCCTGAAGGGCCTTGCCCTGCTGGAATTGAGCCTGGCTCAGGGCAAATGTATTGTGTGTGGTATTCTTGCTCTCAGAGCATTTCAAAATCTTGTTCTGGTACCAGGAATAAAGTCTCCATCCTCTATCACACTTCAAATTACTATTTCTTCATACCATTTCCTAAGTGAGATTAGTGCAGTGTATACTTAGAGACAGTTAAATTTTTTATACCATTAATTTAACTGTTTGTTTTATATAATATTTTCATAAGTCTGAAATATAAGATTTAACTTTTATCTGCATATATTAATTTTGACTCTAGAAATTTTAAAGAAGCATGGCCTTCTTTGATGCTGCCAATTATTGATATCTTGGTTGTAAAAATTTTATTAACACATCTTTCTACATCAGATTGGATATACATCAGTCTGTTATAGGTTATATAGAACTTGATTAATTTTGGAGCATCACTGCTCATTAGGTGGCTCAGTTCACAACTCAGCTCTGGACATAACTTTTCCCATTTTAAAAATTGTAACCAATGCTGAGATTGATTTTCTTGAGAAATATAAAACGTTTTGTCCACTGGTTGAATATAAGGGAATAAACTTTTAATATTCTGGCTTAAGTCTAAAGGTAACACATATATTGAATATCAAATGTGAATCAACATCATGCAAAAGATATTTGGAGCTTGACCTCTACCATGGAAAAAAAAAAAGACATTACTGAATCTAAAGCTTAAGCAAATAAAGTTTTGCAATTAGTTACTATAATGCTTGTGTTTAAAATATTTCAACAAATCATTTATTTTCATGTTTGAGTTTTAATACTTTCAATCATTCATTTATTTACAAATTATATTTTAAACATCTATGTAAGCATAAATGACAATATCTTATCAAAAAACCTGATAAGCTGGAATGAGTAGACTTTTCAAATTAAGATATTATTTTATGTATTTAGAATATATATCTCCATATATGTATAAACACACACACACACACACACACACACATATATATATATATATA
>NW_020172369.1:2549519-2562580 GCF_003031525.2 Neophocaena asiaeorientalis asiaeorientalis
TAAAAGCATTATATATGCATAAGGAAACCTAGAAATTCCTCAAATGAAAAAATTTAAAAATTGCCTTTTATCAACTACTGTTACTTTTTCCATATATGGCATTATAGCTATGTCTATTACATAGTTATATACATGTGTAAATATATACTTTGATACATTTAAGTATTCATATAAACCAATTTTAAAATACAATAAGGTCATACTTCGTATATTTAATTTGGTATTACTTGGTGTATTTGAAATCATGGTTTTTCATGTAATATGCAAAAACAATGCTATTATATATCTTCTACAATAGCACAACTATGCATATGCTATGATATCTTCTATTTAAAATAAATACATGTTCTTTCATTTTATGATGTGGAAGGAGAAAAACCAACCAAGGACATTATTTCATGCCTTTATTAAAATGTACCAATTTGAGAACAGCTGAAAGATGAGTATTTTGAAGAAATGAGGAGTTTAAAGATTTTACAGGACACAATAGTGAAGGTCAGAGTTATGTTAGTTGTGGACAAGAAGTTGGGCCAGTAAGACTGTGGTCATGATGTACCAGCTGTTGGTTGGTCAATATGGGTTCAACAAGAGAGGTGGGTAAAACGAGTTAGGGAGTAAAGTCTTGAAAGGATCAAAGTGGAAAACTTTTAGTTCTTTAGGATCTTTTACAAAAATTATAATCCAGCTACTATTGTGGGTATTATTTTCTTCATTTTAAAAATTAAAACCAATATTTAGATGGGTTTTTCTAGCTCTTTGTACCTTCTACAGATTTTATTAGGCTTTATTTATAAAAATAAATATTCACATGAATAGGACCTGGGTAAAACAAGTATACCAATTTTTTAATGCATTAGGCTTCCACTTTTTTGTACATTTGTACAGATGGTTGGTAATAGCTTCTTTCTTGCTGATTATGTTTTTGAAAACTAATTATTAAATCATTTGTGTTTTTCAAAGATTCCTGAACACTTTATTTGTATTATTATATTATTTTGGTATATGCAAGGTCCTGTGTGATAGATTTATTGTGTTAACTGCCCCAGTTTTTCACATCTCCTTGTTTTCATGCCATTTGCTAGTGTCCTCTTACCCTGGCCCTTAGCTTGAACATGTGACTTGCATTGGTCAATATTACAGCTCACAAACTTGACTGAAACGGATTTGAAAAAACTTGTACGTTTTTACTTTGTCTTTCCTCCATGTGACTGCCCTGGGAAATATCTAGGCTAGTCTGTTATAATGATATGATGAATACTTAGAGGAGATTATAATGACACATTTGAGACCATTCTAAACCAGGCAGCAACCACCTGAGCAAAAACCCATGAGCTGAGATTAACCAAGCCAGGCACATATCAGCAGAACCACCCAGCTGACCCATAGATTTCTATGCAGAAAGGAACTTTTATTGTCATATGCCGTTGAAATTTTGTGGATTTTTGTTATGCAGTATTATTATGGTAATAGATAAGGGATACACATTGGCCAAATTAAGAACAGACAAAACAGTCAATGTATACTTGTCTTATTTTAATAAACGTTCTAGATTTCTCCCCAAATCCCTCATGTCATACAGCACAGGGTGCTGTTCTTTCTGTATGACTAGCAATAATGGATATGGCATTTCTCTGGAGATATTTCTATTATCCCAAAGTAGTCCATCACAGGAAATAATTCAAACACCAGTAAGAAGATTATTAACATTTGATATTTACATTTGTAGTTCTCTTTTCAACAAATACTCATTAGAAATTCTGCTTTTTATTTATTGTATTTATATTTATTTGATATTTATTTTATTTTTATTCAGCATAGTTATCGATAATTCTATATATTTTCTTATACGTGATATCATAAGACTATGCATATTCTAATTTGGTAGTTTCAGTGCTTCTCTGTCTTTGCTTCATTTCTCAATCTCTTCACATTAATTATCTGAGTTCTATCTCTGCAAGCTCCCTCCCTACTCATTCTCCTACCTGACTCCTTCATGCAATTCAGATATTCTGCTCTAAAAGTCACCTTTCTGATTCCCAATCCAGAAGATTTATTTGAGTTGGCTGTACTTTCTATGTGATTGGACAGAGCTCTCCATTTCCTGGGTGAATTTTTCTTTTCTTTTTCATGACATTATTCACTTATGTTCTCTTTGTCTCCTTTCACCTCTATGATGATTTGTTCTCTGTCCTCTTCTTCTTTATTTAACTATTATTTCTCTTCATCCAGCATTTTGTCCTTGATTCTCTTTTTACTCCACCTAAACTCTCTTGCTTCTTCACAGATTCCTCTGACTTCAACTAACACCTATATCCTAAAGATCCTTAAGGAGGTATCTCCATCTCAATGACTCATTCTGAGTTATAAACTGGTTATTCAAAGTGTAGTTTACATTTCCTTTTGACCTGGCCCACCTCTTTATAGTCCCTACCTTAATAAATGGCTCCTCTAACCGCTCCCTCATCTAAAACAGAAACTCAGAAGGCATCTTAAACTCCTGCCTCTCCTTTCATCCCCACATCTAATTAAGGAATCCCGTGCATTCAGACCATTTAATATATCTTATATAGGTATCTTCCTTATAAGTGACTCGACCTTAATTTTGCCCTAATAATTCTCACTTAAATTATTTAAAGAGTTTCCTTCTCTATCTCGTTCTCTAGTCATGAAGCTTTTCAGACTGACCCTCTAAATTTGCCAGATTTATCTTTGTGATATACATATCTAAGCATGCTGATCCAAACTTAAAATTTCTCTGTGACTATCAAATACCTGAAGTATAAAATTCAAAATTTTATATTGACATCAAATAATGGTCAACTGAAAATTACATAACACAACAGAGTAGATTTGGATATGCTTGGCTGCCTTCTTTCTATTCTTCAGCCCAAATCTCAGGAGGGAAATACGTAACTGTGAAGTGTGTGTGTGTGAGAGAGAGAGAGACAGAGAGAGACAGAGAGAGAGAGAGAGAGAGAGAGAGAGAGAGAGAGAAAGAGAAGGAGAGAGAAAAAGAGAGGGAGAGAGAGAGAGAAACACTTAACAATGCTAGAAATCCAGAAAGTCTCTTACAAGAAATTATGTGAACTTTCTGAAAGTTGCATGGAAGATGGCACTAGATACATAGAATAAAAATTCCAGTGGAAACCAGAGTTTCAAATCTGCAGGATAAATGCTACAAAGTGTGAAAGACGATTATAGGACAACTCCTATTTCAGATGGAATAAACATTAGGCACAAGAGGAATCCAGAAGAAAACACATGAGAGATTAATTGGAGCATTGCTTTAAGAGAAGCTGGGTCACTCTGATTCCATGTTTATGCTCTTAATAAAAAGATATTTCTATAAATAAAAAAAGAAGAGCAATGCTATTTTCAAAATAGAATCTCCACTTACCATTAAAAAATATAGTATGATCAGTTGAATCTCACATTAGTAATAAAAAAGAGCACTGCAGCTAGATCTAAATATATCCTCATAATATATAAATCAAGTGAAGTTTATTTTCAGTTGCTGAGCTCTGATGCAGTTGTGCATAGTTGATCTAATTTTGTAGTTGGTAGACAAAGTCAAAATAACTGAATCTGATATTCTGACGACCAGTTTGCTTTGTCTATTTAACACTGAGCTTGACCTCTGCAGATCTTAACACTTTGGCAAAAGAGCAAAATTTCTTTTAGAAATGGAAAAAAATCCCCTCATATAGGCAAGTAGATACTGAGTAACCATTTGAAATCTTTTTCGCGCATTAGTAATTACCTCCTCCCCCCAATTCAAATGCTCTTGGTCCCTAACCTATAAAGACTTTTTTGAGTGGCTACTAAGCTTTTGCCAGTACTTCATTGTTCAATAATTCCCTAGATTCTATAGCTCCTCATCCCACTGTGTGGGGTACACACACGCACAGACACACACACACGAGATACACGTGTTTCCTCAGCTAATCAAAACTGGTTTCTGTTTCTCGTAACCCAATAAAATAGTATGCTGACCTTAGAAAATACTTTTCACTTGCATGAAAATATCAATGGATCAAATAGACTGATTCATTCTTGGAAACAAAAAGTAGTCTTAAAATTGAGTGAAGAGACTTCCCTGGTGGTACAGTGGTTAAGACTCCACGCTCCTGATGCAGGGGTACCGGGTTCAATCCCTGGTGAGAGAACTATATCCCACATGCATGCTGCAACTAAGAGTTCACCTGCTTCAACTAGGAAGCCCTCCTGCTGCAATTAAGACCCAGCACACCCCCCAAAATAAATAAAATATGTATTTTTAAAAAATTGAATAAGATATTTCATTTAACAATTATTTGTTGAATATTAAATAGGGGTTTATATCTGCTGTCAGCACCAACATTGATATCATTGATTTGACCTTCCTTTTTTATTTATTTGTTTATTTATTTATTTGCTGCAGTATAGTTAATTTTCAATGTGTTAGTTTCAGGTGTACAGCAAAGTGATTCAGTAATGTATAGATTTTTTTTTGGATTCTTTTCCATTATAGGTTATTACAAGATATTGAATATAGTTCCCTGTGCTGTACAGTAGGCTTTTGTCGTTTATCTGTTTTATATATAGTAGTGTGCACATGTTAGTCCAAAACTCCTAATTTAACTCTCCCTGACCTCTCTATTCCCTTTGTAACCATAAGTTTTCTATGTTTTCTGTCTGTGAGTCTATTTCTGTTTTGCAAATAAGTTCATTTATATAAATTCTTTTAGATTCCACATATAAGTGATATGATATGATATTTGTCTTTCTCTGTCTGACTTATCACTTAATATGATAAACTCTAGGTCCATCTATGTTGCTGCAAATGGCATTATTTCAGTCTTTTTTATGGCTGAGTAATATTCCATTGTGTATGTATACCATATCTTTATTCATTCATCTGTCAATGGACACTTGGGTTGCTTCCATGTCTTGACTATTATAAATAGTGCTGTTATGAACATTGGAGTGCATGCATCTTTTCAAATTAGAGTTTCCTCCAGATATATGCCCAGGAGTGGGATTGCTGGATCATATGGTAACTCTATTTTTAGTTTTTTAAGGAACCATAATGTTCTCCATAGTGGCTGATCTTCCTTTTTTGGATATAACAATATCATTCAAGCTACTTATTTGACAAAATATAAAATTAAAAAGTAATTGTATGTACTATTTGGTACTTTAGTGACTACTTTTTACATGACTCTAAATATGTTGGATTGATTCAAGAAAAGTTCTTTAGATGAGCTCTGTGGTATATAGAACAAATAGAAAACTGGAGTTTTTTGTTTTTTACTCCAGGTAAACATTCTTGTAACATCAGCTGAAAACTATCTTAAGAATAGTTGAAGAACATATTCAACATTAAGGCCTCCCCGCCTAGTGAGTTGGTCTCATTACTGTGCCAGTTTGACTCTGTGAAAATGGAAAAAAAAAACATCTTACTCTGTTTGTGCAGCTAATGTAATGTAATTAGGGTGATGTGGAATTGTTCAACTGTGAATGTAGAAACACAACAAGACACCTGCAAAACCAAATTTCATCCTAGGTAAAACTATCCCGATAAGGTCTATAAAAAAACCTAGCAATTTCATGCTCTGGCTGAAACAAAAGTTTCAGAACATAATATCCACTCTTAAGAGTTAACTAATTTTTACATAATCTATGATAATGTGAAAGAAAATAAATGTTAGCTGTTTTATTTATAGACCAAAAAAAGAAAAACAAAGTTAAATGCTACTCAAGATGAATTCAATTATAAAAACTATTTTTCTGGAGATCATACCAGTAATTTTAATGTAAATTCACATTTTTATAGGTTTATAATCACTGGAAAGAAAAACAACAGGTATCCTACATACTAAATAACAGTATTACTTAGCAGAAATGACCTTTTCAAGAGTGTGCATATCTAGTTTATCTTGAAATAAAGTTTGAAAGTGAGGGAGATATTATTTTTGTCATTTTAATATGTCAAAGAAGTATTTACTTAAAAGTGATATATTTGAAGAGGAAACAGAAAAAAACATTCTTTTATCATGGCAGAATGTAAACATTTACTCCATCTGGGTAATAGTACATGAATGACTATTAGTTCGGTGCTCTTGTCTGCTTGATGTTTCATAACAAACATTAAAATATCTTGTAATATAATATAATAATATAATATAATATTGCATTATGGAAAATACATACAAATTTCACAAAGTTATTATTATGTTTTATATTGTTATTACTCTTTAGTTTATATTAATGAGTATAAACATAAGTGCACATTTTAGAAAATGTAATCTAGTAATGCAATTACTCAATTGAGGTCACAAGCAAAAAAATTTTAAATATTAGTAATATAAAATGCAGAGAAATCATTTTTTTTTAATTGAGGTACAATTGACATATAACATTATATTAGTGTCAGGTGTATAACATAATGATTCAGTATTTGTATACATTGAAAAAAATAATCAATGTATACATTGAAATAAGCCTAGTTAGATCCATTACCATACATAGTTACAATTTTTTTTTCTTGTGATGAGAAATTTTAAGACATCATATTTAACTTGCAGTTTCCCTGTTGAATGATACATTGAGGATAATGAAAGGATGTTTCATTCATACAGAATGAAGAGTAAAAGACATGTTTTCAGGAATTTGCTTATTAAGAATTTGATATAAGTGCATATAGATTAAATTGCTGAATACAAAGCAAAATAGTCATAAACTGTCAAAGTAGGGGGCATACCCAGTTTAACAAAAATGAGTCTGAGCATGTATTTATAAAACTATAGCCTACTGCTGATCCTTTATTCAGTAATGTGATTTTTCTCCCATCAGGCTCTCTAAGGCCTTCACTTACTAATTCATCCACATAGAGATTAATTAGGAAAGGCAAGAGGTTATTATCCCCCCCATTTGACAGATGAGGGAGCAAATATAGGAGACATTAAGATATATGCCACAGGCCCCAATTAATGGTGGCACATTTTACTTACTAGTGCTGTTTTCTGAAGACCTCAAAGTACTAGACTGAATCGTTAATCCTCTTAATTTTACTGCACCGTTGGTAGGGACAGGTACAATTATCCTTATTTTACCTTTAAGGAGAATGAACTGCTCTCACATCAATGATTTGCCCAGGGTGTTTGGCAGAGTTGAGAATTAGTCTCAACTTTTTAATTCATGAAAGTTATTCTTTGTCTTTTGTCAGCATAGTACACTTTTTCCTAACTGATGTCTTAGAATTTAGATGCAAATAAAAGTGTTTTTGATATTCTGTCCTGACCTTCAGCCATTGTATAAAAGTTTCTTCCAGTGTTTTCAAAGTATGAATCAATATTTAAAATAGTTTCACCTCAAAATAATGATAACTGCAAGAAAAACATAACCAGATGTCTTAGTGTCTTCGAATTGCTATAACAGAATACCACAATCTGGGTTGCTTATACACAGGAGAAATTTATTTCTCACAGTTCTGGAGGCTGGGAAGTCCAAGATCTAGGTGAGGGAAGATTTGGTGTCTGGTGATAGCCTACTTGTTCATTGACGACTGTTTTCTCACTGTGTCCTCAGATCGTACAAGAATGAGGGACTTTCTTTATCCATTCATCTGATGATGGGCACTTAGGTTGTTTCCATCTCCAGGCTATTGTAAATAGAGCTGCAATGAACATTTTGGTACATGAATGGATAAAGAAGATGTGGCACATATATACAATGGAATATTAGTCAGCCGTAAAAAGAAACAAAATTGAGTTATTTGTAGTGAAGTGGATGGACCTAGAGTCTGTCATACAGAGTGAAGTAAGTCAGAAAGAGAATGACAAATACCATATGCTAACACATATATATGGAATTTAAGGAAAAAAATGTCATGAAGAACCTAGGGGTAAGACAGGAATAAAGACACAGACCTACTAGAGAATGGACTTGAGGATATGGGGAGGGGGAAGGGTAAGCTGTGACAAAGCGAGAGAGAGGCATAGACATATACACACTACCAAATGTAAGGTAAATAGCTAGTGGGAAGGAGCCGCATAGCACAGGGAGATCAGCTCGGTGCTTTGTGACCACCTGGAGGGGTGGGATAGGGAGTGTGGGAGGGAGGGAGACACAAGAGGGAAGAGATATGGAAACATATGTATATATATAACTGATTCACTTTGTTAAAAAGCAGAAACTAACACACCATTGTAAAGCAATTATACCCCAATAAAGATGTTAAAAAAAAAAAGAATGAGGGAGCTGTCTGGAGCCTCTTTTGTAAGGGCACTAATCTCATTCATGACCTAATCACCTCCCCAAGCCCCGACCTCCTATTACCATCACACTGGGGATTCAATTTTAACATATAAATTTTGTGGGGGAGACACTAACTAGTCTATAGCACCAGAGGAAATAAGTAATCGTTTAAATATATGAGGAAGGCTATGAGATACCTGTATGAAGCACTTAAGTACAGCACTGATCTTGATTATACATCTTTATTACTGATTGCCCATGATGAAATTTCATTATATCGTAATCAATATATTTTTAAAATATACAAAATAGCTATGAATAGCCACATGAATATCTCTTCCCTGGTCATTAATTCTAATTTTTATTTCTGTGTCTTTGGACATTGTTGAGAGTATTTAATCACTAAGGATGGAGAATAAATACATGCGTTAGAAAAGGCAATCTATTTATTCTTGAATGAAAAACATTAAAGAAAAAAATCATAAGTTAACTAAAATCTCAAAATAATAATAAAATCATAAATTTTTAGAGCTGGAATAAGCCAAGACTTCTTGCTTATTCCTCCCTTTTTTTTTTTTTTTTTTTTTTTTTTTTGCGCTGTACGCGCCCCCCTCACCGCCGCCCCCTCCCCCCCCGCAGAACAGGCTCCGGACGTGCAGGCTCAGCAGCCATGGCCCACGGGCCCAGCCGCTCCGCGGCATGTGGGATCCTCCCTGACCGGGGCACAAACCCGCGTCCCCTGCATCGGCAGGCGGACTCCCAACCACTGCGCCACCAGGGAAGCCCTTATTCCTCCCTTTTTAATTAGAAAATTGAATATCTGAAAAACGGCAGGCTCAAGATTACGTAATTAGAGCTAGATACATGTCAAGAATATAGGTCTCTAAACTTTCTAATTCAGTACTTTTTCAGGTCAAATAAAAGTAAAGCCTAATGAATATGATATCCAGACAAACTGTATAACAATTTGTCTAGTAAGGCATATGTATTAAGTACTTATTCTGAGGCAAGTTTTAAATACCCCACATTAGTGGTAGAAGGCATCATTCCCACTCTCAGTTAGTGAAGTTAACATAATCAGAAAAAAATTTGTAAATGCTGTTTCATTTGCCTTCTTTTTCAAAAATCCTTAATTTTTGCTCATGGTAATACTGTTAAGTACATCATACATACTTAAAATTTTGAATCCAGTTTTGACCTTTCTCTTTATGTTGGTAGCTCATATTAATCAGTGGACAAGTTTTGTTAGTTCCATCTCCAAAATATCTCTTGAAATGAAAATATCTCTTGGCCATTCCTAAGGTCTTTTGCTTGGGGAAGGACTTTATTACCTATTACCTTGAATACTGCAAATAAATTTCAGCTAGACTTTTCCAGCACCCTCCCTACACTCTACAATTTTTATATTGCACCCAAATTAATCTTCTAAGTATAATAATGTCAACCATCATTAATGTATATCATAGCAGCCTATTACCAATTGAATCAATATATTCTGTTACTCAAACACGTCAAATAGGTCCCTGATTCAGGATGTCTGGGGTTTTTTCTCCTCTCCCTAGACTGTTCTTTTTCCCATATCTTTTAATGAATGGCTACTCATTTTTAAAGTCTTTCTAAAAATTACTGTTCTGATGACCCTATCTCTTTCCTGATTCAGTCTTTCTTATGACACTCAGTGTCTAAGATAATCTTGCTTATTTTTGTATTTTCTTATTGTTTGTCCTAATCAGCATGCAAATTCCACAGACATAAATATCTACCTGATTATATCTGGATTCATAAAACCTTGAACAGCAATTGGCTCTCAAAAAATGTTTTAAATAAATGTCAGAAGTAGTAGCTTTATATTCAAGAACTTCATTCTTCGACAGTAATCTTTTCAGATGTATCAACCATTTCTTCTTTATATGTACCTAAAAGCCTTCCATCCCAACTAATTATAATTCCAGCTCATGTCAAACCTCATTTCAGGTTGTTTTATAATCCAGAGGTTTGCAAGCATCACTGACTTGTAGATTGTTTACTTTATGGAGATCATTTGTTAAAATAGAAATCCCTTTGCCTCTCTCCATGCTCCTCATTACCCTAAGATTCTGATTCAGAAGTATATGAATCTCTGTATGAAATTTCAAAGTGACAAGTATGTACCGTCTAGTTTGGGAACCAGTTCCTTATCTACCCCTTCTCTGCCAGCAAAAATTGATCCATCCCTTAATCGCAGATTCAAATGTTAGATCTTTGCTGAAATCTTTCAAAATCATATCCTTAAATAAATATAATTTCTCCCTATCTACAGTTGTGCAACCCTCAGTTTGTCTCTTTCGTGGTTCTAATACAATTCTTTTACTGTGATGGTTAAATATGTAACTCGCGTATAGAACTTGGAACATTTCTTTATGCATAGTAATCCTCTGTTAACGATTACCTATTGTGGTTATTATCATAGCTATACTTTTTGTTCTGCTCCCCTTTCCTTCTCAAGAAAACAGCCTGCTATGCACATATACTCCTATGCATATATACTAGATAGTTGTTCTTAAAGAAAAGAACTTTTCTGTTTGTTGGTTAATTTTGTTTAAATCAGTATTTCCTGCAGGTCATTATATAATATTTTTCACTAAAAATAATATCCTAAAGTACTTGATACAGAAATGAAAGAAGGAAAAATGAAAGGATGGAAATAGACTTTTTTTTTTTTTTTTTTTTTTTTTTGGGGTACGCAGGCGTCTCACTGTTGTGGCCTCTCCCGTTGCGGAGCACAGGCTCCAGACGGGCAGGCTCAGCGGCCATGGCTCATGGGCCCAGCCACTCCATGGCATGTGGGATCTTCCCGGACCAGGGCACAAACCCGTGTCCCCTGCATCGGCAGGCAGACTCTCAATCACTGCACCACCAGTGAATCCCCGGAAATAGACATTTTTAAGAGGAGGACAAAAAGTGAGAAGAAGGAAAAAAAAGAAGGGTTTGCACTATTTTTGAGTAAAAATAGTAAAAAATAGTAAAAAAAATGACTGTTTTCTTACTAACCTGGATATTGAATATACCTTATTTTAATTTAAATGTAAAATGTGTTCCCTATTATTTCAATCCCCCTATGAAAACAGATGGAAAATATTTGGGGCTGCCTCATGATGTATTTAAGAGTGAGAACGATTCACTAATTCCAGTCTGTTGTTCCAGTGTCACTATTTCTGTTCATACATGCCACTCTCATTCTGGATCTCCATTAGCTAGCCAAGCATGGCTAGTGTAGCTAGTCTATTGTACTTTAGCTTCTATACATGGTACAAATTGAAATAATACAATGAGTACTTTAGCATTGAAGTTCACTGTCTCTGAGTGACAGTATTAATAAGTATCTTAGACAGCAAGAAAAAATGAAGTAAGTGCTTGAAACATGTGTAATGTATGGAATGACACAGATAACAAGTCAGATACCACTCCAGAGTCTGAAAGGTCTAAATGTAAAAATAAAGGAAGAGCTATAAATTTACTGACTCCACCTCCTGCACCCCTCAGAGTGCCTGACAGAAGATGCCAATAAACTGAGAATGACAGTGACACAAAATGGTAACCATGTCAGTCAAACTGAACAGGTCATATCAAATTTCAGATAGGGAAGGACCATATTTGCAAGTATATACAGCAATGTACATGCACAACTAACAGGCAGCTGTTACAAACATAAGGGAGTGAGTCAGTAAACAGGAAATTAACAATTCCTGGGTAGCTTGTTTGGATTCCTATAGGACGGTGTTTAGGAGAAGTTACTTCCCCCTTTCTCTTTCTTTTTCACAACAAACCAACTGAAGTGAATGTTCCAAAGTGATCACTTAATAGTACACAGTCTCACATGAGGGATTTGTTAAATTTTATTTTTCTGCAGATAAAGATGAAAAATATCAAACATTAATGGTGTGTTTCCTCTGTGTCAGGATGTTGGTTTGTTGTATGTATGTATGTATAAATAAATACATAGATGGATTGATAAATAAATAAATAAATAAGTTCAGTGTCTTTGAGTTCACAGACCTGCAACTAGGAGGGGGGTTAAGAGACAGAAAAGTAAACCAAGAATGAAGTTAGTTAAATGTTAAAATAAAAGTATATTCAGTGTACTATGAATGCACAGAGGAGAGACTAATGTCTTTGACTATGTCAGGTAGACCCTGATACTGCTTTCTGAGAGAAATGACATGTTTTTCACTATCAAAAGCTATGTGCCCACAGACAACTGATTGTTATGTAATTAGATAAACATTACACCAGCAAAACTGACAGTGTTCCATGGAAACCTAGAAGAGAATATCTGCTGAAGAGTTTTAGGAAGGTAATATTTTATCTAAACTTGAAGAATGTCTTGGAGTTTATAATGTGAAAAAGTGGGTGAAGGACCTCATAGGCAGAAGGTAATGGTATAAGCCACGTAAATGGCTTATTTAAGAAACAATCAGTAGTTGGATGCAGTTAAAGATATTTGTAGGAGAAGGATGAGTGCTGATATGGAATGCTGCAGGACATGAGTTTGGGAAGTAAGTTAAGCAAGATTGTGATGGCTTTGTTGGCTATCCTAAGCAAATTGGATTTAACATTGTAGGCTTTCTGGGAAGAGATGGAAGATAATGAAGCAGGTCAACTGCATTTTCACACTAAATTTTACACTTTAATCATAAATTAAAGGAGAAAACCAATTAGGAGGCTATTATACAAGATGATGAGAACAAGAAATATAGCAGAGACACTAATCTGAAAGTTAATTCAGAATTGAACTTCAGTGGATGTAGAGAGGTGATATATATATATATATATATATATATATA